>NC_052488.1:21595625-21693442 GCF_009730915.1 Dioscorea cayenensis subsp. rotundata
TTTTTATTATTTAACCAAATGGCCTCCATCCTCTTCGTACCCCACCGTTTGCGTTGCCCAATGGGACAGGTCGTGCAGATTAACCAAACACACATGCATGCGCATTTCATTGCGATGAAGCCAACGGTTGCTCAAATTGTGGTCCCCTTTCTCCACCCAAGGTTTCTTTTAATTTATTTATTTTTCCATTACTATTATTTGATCATTCACTAGTTAATTTCTCTAACTGTTGGATCATACTCTAACGTATAATTTTCTTTCCATTATATTTACATTCATATATATATATATATATAATAAAACCATATAGCAACTCTGTAAACCCTATAGCAGCCATTCAAAATACTTAAAACCACGCAACGACTCTTGTTCATATATCTCCTTCCTATATATTGTTCGTTTTCTCGTTCTTTTTTTTATATCGTGTAGAGGTTTGCATATTTGCATACACTCTATGATTTCAAAAAGAATTTCTTTTTATCAACTGTTAGAGCTTTATTTATAGGCATTTGTGGATTGCTTAAAAATCGTTTTTTTCTTTCCATAAACACTTTTTCAGTATTTTGATTTGGATTATTTTTTTGTAAAAAACTGTAAAAATAAAGCTTTAAAAAACAGTTTTTTCGAGTTAACTTATAAAAAGGTTTTTTTAGCTTCGAAAAACTGAAAAAAACATTTTTAGAATTAAGACTTTCACGGGTTTCGAGAGAGTATGAGACTCGAAAATAACAATACTGAAATAATTTTTTTGAACCCAGAAGTGCTTAATTTACAAAAAAGTACTTTTGAGTTTTCCAAAAACTAATCCAAAGAAGCCCATACTCTCTCTTGAAGAAATCAAATCAATGAAGAAATTATTATGGAGAAAAAAATAGAATATGTTTTTACATACCTCTTGAAAAAAACAATATGAGATATTTAACATACAAGTGGAGACTAATTACCCTAAAAAAAGTAGGAACTGATTGCTAACAAAAAGATCCTAAAAAAAGAAAAGAGTACAAATATTACAACATGTGAAGATATGTATCTTTGATTGGAGTAATTTTCTCTTCACTCCCTACTTTTATTTTTAATTAATAATCAATATTTAAGAGAAGAAAAAACATTTCATATATGGCCATCACATCAATCCTCATTACAATATTATTAGAAGCAAATGAACTCTAATTGAGAACAAAGGACCGCAACAAGCTTGAGTAATATAATTAACTTAGAACAAGCTGACCAACACCAAGGAAAGACATAGAGGATTAACAAACAGATGAGAGAAACAAGAAACAAGAAACAAGAAACAAAGAAAAAACGTACACAGTGAACTTGAAACAATTATAAAGCTCTTAGATGAGTTAAATAATTAGCCAGTGCCTCCAAGAACACCCTTGAGCTTCTTCACCTGAGCATCATCTAAGAAGGTGACCTTCTCAATTATAGATGAAGGGAAGTTCTTACTACCAAACAATGCAATGGAAGTTATCTGGAGACCAGGGCTTGGACTATTGAAGCTCACAATGGCCACTGCATTGCCATCCCCTACATTGATCTGAAAGTGAAGCAACCCTTGAGGGAACACCATGACATCACCTTCTGCAAGTATCTCATAGTACACTGTGTTTGCTGATGATATGAAGCCAGCCTGAATACACCCTTCAGTGACCACAAGGAGTTCAGTGCCACCAGGGTGAGTGTGGAGAGGGACAACACCACCTGGTGCTAGGTCTAACCGGGCGGTGGAGATGCCGAGCCCGTTTACACCAGGGAATTGTGCGGCGAAGGCTGGGGTCACGGCAGCCTTGATGATGTTGCTTGTGTTACCGGCTTTCTCAAAACCACTGAAGGTGAAGTCGTTGACAGTGACGGAAGCTGGCTTCTTGCAGGAGTAGCCAGCTGGACCCTCCGGGAGTGTAGGGTCTGCTACACAGAAGTCTTGGACGGCAGCATTGGCAGAGAATGGGGTGGAGGAGAAGAGGAGGAAGAGGAAGAGGATAGTAAGCATGGTGTTAATTAATTTTTTGGTGTTTTGATGGTTTTGTTATTTGCATGGTGTTTATATAGGGAATGGGGAAGGTTTTGGAAGCCATGCATGTTAGGGTTTCACGTGAACCTTTGTGAGGTTAAGTAGTTGAATGGAGACAAAATTGTGAGCTGTAATGTGAGCCCAAGTTTTTGAGAGGAAGAGAGGGCTAGAGAACTTTTCAAAATAATCTTTGTACGTCTTGTGATGAGTGGAATGATCATTGCCATTCGAAAGAAAAATATCTTTGTCATGAGATGACAAAAGATCTCTTTTATATATATATATATATATATATATACTAGTGATAGAGTTTAATTTTTCGTTTAATTTTTTTTAAAAAAATTGTTACAAGGATGGTGTAGTTTTTTTTTTCTTAGTGAATATGAGTTGTTTATTAAAATAAACTGTATGTTAGAAATTAAGGTGGTAGGACCTCTTCTAATAAATTTAATATACTTTTGAACCATTGCCTCTTAATGAGCGGTTGATAAAACCTGGTCATTATAATTCACCATGAATCAAGAACCCAAAAGTACTTTTTTATGTTTCCTTGAATCAACCAACAAAGCCAGAATCAAGGGTCCATGAGTCCACAAAGTTATTTTAACTGTTTCTTTGTGGACTCATGTTATTTTTTTAAATAATTCTTAAAATACGTATTTCCGTAATTATTTACGGAAATGCGCATTTAATATTTTTTTAATATTTTTTTAAATTAGCCGGTCCCACTATAGTTTTAAAATATTTAAATTTAATTTTTAAAAAAAATAGAGGGGCCCGTTATTTTTTTTAATATTAAGTTTTTATTTTTTTAAAAACTACGGTCCCGGTAGTTTTTAAATTAAAAACATTTTACATCCAAACCCTTATAATTTTCATTAATTTTTTTATAATTTTTTTTTTACTCTACTATGTTATTTTTACTTTCATTAATTGTAACCGGTTGTTAATAATTTAAATAAATAATTTTAATATTTTTTTCATCATAAGTTATAAGACCCTTGGTCGGTGTTGCTTCGTCAAGAGTTCCTACGGCCCTTGGTCAGTGTTCCTCTCGACTAAGGTTGTCTCTTTCATTCAGTATAACAAAAATATAAATTTTGCTAGATTTAATGTAAAAAAAATAATTTTGCAAGAAAATAAAAAAACTACAATTACAAAAATTTTAAAGAAGAGCTTCTCTCTATATTGATAATTTTTTTTTATAGAAATACTTGTGTGTTTTAAAAAAAGAACTTGGAGGGTTTATATAGGCCTCCACTCAACAAATAGATGGCTAACATCAATTTCATCCAATGGCTCTCATAAATGGGGTAGGTGCCACATGCCACCAATAATTCATCCCAACAACCCCCTTATTATGAAAAAAATATTAAAATTATTTATTTAAATTATTAACATTCGGTTACAATTAGTGAAAGTAAAAATAACATAGTAGAAGTGAAAAAAATAAGTTATAAAAAAATTAATAAAAATTATAAGGATTTGGATGTAAAATGCTTTTAATTTAAAAACTACCGGACCCACAGTTTTTTAAAAAAATAAAAACTTAATATTAAAAAAATAACGGGCCCCTCTGTTTTTTTAAAAAAAAATTAAATTTAAATATATAAAAACTATAGTGGGACCGGTTAGTTTTAAAAAATAATAAAAAAATATAAAATACACATTTCCATAAATAATTACGAAAATGCGTATTTAAGGAATTAATTAAAAATATAACATTATTTTAATAAAATAGCCACTAAATGGAGGCAGAGCTATCACGCACATGAAAGAAGCATTAGAAGACATACCTAGACAGCTAAAAGAAAAATGTCCTACACCCACCGCCTCTCTGTACGTAGATCTCTCTCATGGATAAGGTGTCATTAAGATGAGTGGACGATAAGGGGTGCCCTTAGGCAAGGGTAAGATAGGGGGAACAAATATCTGACCAAATTTGCCTGCCTCGCATGCAATCACAAGTGTAGGCAGGCACGTAAAATGGTAAGTGAAGGCAATCAAGTAGCATGCAACCAAAAGTTCAAAATAAGGAAAGACTCAAGAATCTTGTTTTGCCCACTCATTGATTGTGTGGCCTTATCACAATATATTTCTACAATGGACCATACATTTCTGTCGACCTTACCAAACTGTTGGCTCTCTTTGCTTCTTCCTCTCTAAATATCTTCTCAAAGAAAGCATACTCCTAAATCTCAGAATGAAAATGCATGCAATGATTAATTAAGACTTTCATTATTAACTAATCGAAGGTCTGAGGTCACCAATGTGTCTAATTAAATTATGTGTTGGACAAATCGATCAACACACCCACATTTGAGAGGAAGGCATGGTGAGAGCGAGAAAACTTGTTCGATTTACTTCTTTTAAATACAAAAATAATATATGTTTAGAAAAAACTTATATATATATATATTGGAAAAATTATATTTAATGTTTTTTAAATATATTATTGTAGGAATAATGTGGCACTCTATCATGTCATTAATTTTCTAGATTTTTTTTTTAACAAAGACAACAAACATGGCCCTACGAAGGATATCAGCTGGGGACATACAAGTACTGTATCAGTTACAGTAGTTTAACAAACCCTAGAAATTTATTAACTCGGTCAAATGTCACATTGGACGATTAAAGTCCTACCATGTGCATGTCTAGAAAATATTTCAGGAACTAAACCGAGCTAATAAATCCCCTCTACGATGTAACCTTGGAGGAGGATGACATCCTCCCACAGAGAGGTCAGTGAATAGTAAATAAATAGTGACACTACAATATATATATATATATACAGTACTCTACTACATAACCTTGAAATTTACACAGTATTTTTTATAGTATTTACTATTCTCATAATATTTCGTTACACCAAGTAATAATGGTTGTTTCTAGATATTTTTTTACATAACCTTAAAATTTTTTGAATGATATGCCAGATATATGTGGTTATGCTATATTGGATTAATTTTTAAAAAAATATTCATTTTCTTAAAAAGGTTAGCATGGGATGCTATTGCAATGGCAGGCATTTGACTCGTATGTACGTAAAAGGTTGAGGTAGGATTTGACACCCTCCAAATATTCATTTTTAAATTTTTGCAATGAAATTTAGGCAAAAATATTTTTAAATATATTGTGTCATGTTATGCTTATTACTTACCATAATTCTTAAAAATCAATATTTACTAAGCTGTTTTTGAAAATTATGTTTCCTTGACATATCATTTTTTTAAATTAAATGTTTCTCAAAAAAAAAAAATAAAAATAAAAAATGGGTGAAGGCGGATCTCTTTTACATCTAATCATCATGTATTTTTAAATTATTTTAAATTATTTTATTTTATTTTTTAAACATGTCACATCTTTGAACCATTAAATTTTAATTAAAAAAAAAAAATAAAATACCAACTCTTTTTTTATCGTTTTATATATTTATAATTTATAAAAAATATAATTGGTTCACATCTCCTAGCTATTATTAAAAAAATTAAGCACAACCAAATTTATTTTTAATGTTGTTTTGAAAATATAATATTTCTCAACAATTAAAAAATAAAAATAAAAGCACAATTAATGGAGCCGCATAATCTCTACCATGTCATTTTAAATCAATTACAGATTCTAAAATTTTATATTTGTTGGGGGCCAAAATAATAAATCACAATGCACTTTTTAGAGTAATTCTACTTTCGTTAAATATTTTTCTCTCAAATTAAACAAGAAAAAGGCTTTGTAACCCAATGGATTTTTTCCCAAAGAAACCAATGGATTGTTTCTTAGAATATAATCAAACTATATATATGCACAGCATATATATATGTTGTCCTTACTCTCTCATTCATTTTGAATAAAAAAGGGTTTGATATTATATTGAAGGTCCACCTTGCCAACAATGTAAAGCTGATTATTACCCACACTGTAACTAAAGTCACATACACATGCAGTAAACACCAAACTCAAGTAATTTGTTAGTTTGTTCCTCCAAACATGGCCTTGAGCTTCTTCACTTCAACAACATCAATAGAGCTCACCTTCTCCAATATCTCAGATGGCAAGTCATTCCCAAACAACGACATTGAGGTTGTTTGCACTCCAGGGTTAGAGCTACTGAAGCTAACTACATACTTTGCCTTAACACTCCCGGTGTTCACCTGAAAGTGCAGCAAACCTTGAGGAAAGATCATGGCTTCAAAGGTATCCACTTTTTTGGTGTAAGCTTTGTTTGATGATGAGATGAAGCCAGCTATGACTGTCCCTTCAATTACCACGATGAGCTCGGTGCCGCCGGGGTGGGAGTGGATCGGGACTTGGCCACCGGGTGCAAGCTCAGCGTACACTGCTGCGATACCAAGGCCGTTCAGCGCTGGCCACTGAGCAACGAAGGCTGGTGTCAATGAGGCCATGTTTGTATTTGAATTGTTTCTGGGGTTGCGGAAGCCGGTGAAGACAAAGTCATCGACAGTCACTTGGGAGACGTTCTTGCAAGAATATCCGGCCGGGCTTTGGGGTAGAGTGAGGTCTGCAACACAGAAGTCTTGGAGGGGATCAGCTTTGGAGAATGAGATGAAGAGAATGAAGAAGAAGAAGAAGAAGAAGAGAATGAATAATTGTGGCATGTTTGTGATGTATCTCTTTCTCATACACAAGATAAGTAATTGTTTGTAATGTTGTTTATATAATAAGTGAGTTAGTGGTGAAGGTTACAAGTCTAAATCTGGATGTAGAGATCATACATAGTTAAAGATAATTACTTGTAATCTAAGGAGAAAATTTCACGTATAATATTCTTGAACAATTAATTTTTAATAAGTTTTCTGGGCAAGAGTTTCTGTTTCTTTAACAGAATCCTTATTGAAAGCTCTTCCAAAATATATCTGGTTGATGAATGAGAAGGACATTTAATCTAATTTAATTGTTGCCTTTTCAAGTTTATTAGTTTTTCCTACCTAACTATATTAATCGGGTTATTTGGACCTGCCAACTATTTTAACATGACATAAAGTGCCTGGTAGATGTTGCTATAAATAAAGACAAAGAACTCGAGAGATGGAGTTACTGCCATCAATCCATTTCTAGCAACAAGACTATAACCTTCCTTTTTCTTGGGTTAGATAGGATGATACTAAACTTTAGTATTCCTGATGAAGATCAGAGTATATAAAATCAAGGAACAGACTTGCATAATCCCAAACACAATATTTGGGTTTAGCGTTCAATTAAGAAAATAATTGTTGGAAAGCTGCTCTTTCCTCGCTGAGACATCTATATATATATATACTATATGTTTGGAGAGCTAAGGTGTAACTCTTTGTCAAAAACGGCCAAGTCAATACACTTTGTTGGCGGAGCTCTTGACTCTGAAGAGCTGTTCTTTTGTTCTGCATTCACTCCAAATAAATATTATGTCTGATTTATTCATACTTATTTGAAGTATTTCCCTAATCAATACATCTGAAAAGAACGTTGGCTTCTTCTCAATATGGTGCTTTTGTAGACCCTGTTTTACAGTAAAAACAACTGTGGCAATAAAAAGGAATTAAATGTTAAAAATGCTTGAGAATTAAATGCAATATATTGATCATAGGGATAGAATGCTACATATATAACAACTGGACCATTAAACTAGAAGAAAGGAATTTAGGAGAATAACATGATTAATTAAGCAATGGTAGAAGTGCATAACTGACCAAACAGAGAAAAATAGGAAACATGAACACCACATTGTTGACTGAGTCAACATATAAAACACAGCACTAGATACAACCATGCATTGCATGGATCCCACTTCAATCAACAAGCAGTCCTTATTCAAATCAGAAAAGTAAAGTTCATGCACACATGCATGCATGAATGTACGTACTCATAAACTCTAAAAACAAACAAATCTAGCTCTTGAAATTAATTCTTGTTTACACCAAACAGTGCACCAAATGAATAGATATATGTCATATAGTAATAATACATATGACAATATGAAATGATTTAGTGCAACACGCTGTTGTATACGTTTACAAGAATGCTTCCAAATCTGCTTAGTTTGTTCCCCCAAGGAGAGCCTTGAGACGCTCCACCACAGCCACTTCAAGAAAGCTCACCTTAGCCACAATCTCAGCCAACAAATCATTACTAAACAAAGCCCTTGGAACCAACTGAGCCCTAGGGTTTTCACTGTTGAAGGTGGCAATCACTTTTGCTCTGGTTCTCCCCGCATTCAAGTGAAACTGCAAGAGCCCTTGAGGGAAAACCATTAGGTCTCCAGCCCTCAAAGTCTTATAGTAAACTCTATTCTCCGAGGAGATAATGCCACCGAGAACCGTCCCTTCAAGTACAAAGATTAAACTCAGTGCCTCCAGGGTGAGTGTGAAGAGGGATGCCACCTCCGGGGAGCAACTCTGAGTACACTGCCGAGACACCGAGGCCGTTGAGGCCGGGGAACTGGCCGACAAATGCGTCGGTCGCTGAAACATTAATTGTGCTTGAAAACTTACGGGTTCTGAAGAATTCTGTGAAGATAAAGTCATTAACAGTGACTGTGGATTGATTCTTGCATGGATATCCGGAGGGGCTCACCGGCGCTGAGAGATCTGCAATGCAAAAGTCTTGGACACCGGCATTTGAGGAGGAGATGAGAATGGATGCATATGTGAAGAAGAGGATGAGAGCTAACATGTTGATGTTTTTCATGTGTTTAATTCTATGTGGTGATTCCTTTTTGAGGAGTGATTAGTTGTTATGGATGCTGAATTTATAAAAAGAATGTAGAAGTATTAATTGTTGGAAGTCATTAGGACTTTGAGTTTTTTGTTAATTTCAAAGTGCATGGACAAATTAGGTGAATGACGTTGATTAATGAAGAGTTAATATTTTAACGCAATATTATGCCTTCATGCTATATAAGCTGAGGCTCAAACTCTCTAGTAAGGACATGCACGAACATTCTACTGCTCGGTGTTAATAAATAAAAAAAATGTTGGCCCTTGATTTTTTTTTTTTTATTATTAAATCGGATACCTAATTGTCTTTATTAGATGGTTTTACCAAATTCATGTGAGTATAAGTCAACTTTATGTTAAAGGACATAAAAGATTGAGTTGGTTGATGTATGTTCATGCAGGCAATCAAATTGGATGGTTTGATTCAGCTAATTTGAAAGTATTGAATCTACATAACTACTTGCAAATATATATATGTGTATGTACATTGACTTTTTTTTTTTATAATAACGACTTATTTTTTGAAAAATATAAGGACTTATTTTTTACAGGGTGAATGATTTTGGCTGTCCAACATAATAACTAAATTATCTAATTAATTATATCAATTACAAATAATTTTTAATTAACCTCCAATTTAAACTAATGTTAAACAAGTAAAATTAGCAAGAGAAAGTTTATTTTATTCTAGTTATATGTATAGATATATGTATATATATATTTTTTATTTTGAAATAAGCAAATGAACCACATTTCATAAAGAATTGATATATATTATGAATATATATTGTAAACTGTTGAATAAATGAGTAAAAGTTTTTTTTTTTTTTTTCAAAATGATTAAACAATGTGGTTGCAAAAAGTGTTGTGTATCAAGACCAAGGCACCAAATTGATAAATACATTGTACCTGAAGAAAGGAAAAAAATTGATGAACCTGTTTGTTAATTTGGGAAAACTAATTCGTATATGGTACAATTTGACACCCTTGTTTTAATTTTTCATTTGATGTTTTATATTGCTTTTTCCATTTGAAGATGTGTGAATAGAACAATAATAAGTCATCTTCAATGCTTTTCATTCAAATTTCTTGACAATAGTGCAAATAGATCAACAATAAAATGGTACGTGTAAAAAGGATTACAAATAGCATGCAACCAGAAATTCAAAATAGGGAAAATGGCTCAAGATCTTGTTTGGCCCATTCATTGGTTGGTTGTCTTTTCTGTTGGTAATGGGCTGGCCCGTAGCGTCCTGGGCTGAACCTTTTTCATTTATTGTGAAAATTTAAATTAGGAAATAAATAAATGTACACTGTTTCTCATTTAGACATAAATCATACTTTATGTAATTCAATCTTCCTGGACTCTAAGTTTAGTGAACTAGAGCTAATCTCCATATCTCTAATTTGCTTCTTGTTTCTTCAAATTTTATAACAAGCTTTGAAGCAAACAGAGCTAACAGTTGATTTTTATTTTTTATTTTTTAAATATCTTAAATAGTGTGTCTAAGTTATCCATCTTATTCTTTCGAGCCTCTATTCTAATTTAAGTAAATTGGGTCCTTCTAGTATTTGAAATGGTTAAAACTAGCCCATAAACTGGTGCTAGTTTTTGTAATGGCTGGCAAGTTGAAGGCGCCAATGATTTCAAAGCAAAGGCACGTGAGGAGGAGCACAGAGAGAAAAGCATCAATGAGCAAAGATGCTGCTGACTGGGTTGGTGAGGTGGCGGAATCTTCATCAGCTGGACCTATGGGCAAACGAGAAAGGAAGGGTAACGTTTGGTGGAGGGATTATGTTTGCAGCTGACAACGTCGCAGAAGGAAGGGGAGCGATTGGAGGAGGATGAGAGTAGAGATACTCTGGTATAAAAAGGAAAGGGAAAGGGAGAATAGGGCATGGAAGAAGAAAGAAGAAGGTTCTTGGGCTCGTGAGGGTTTCCGGCGTCATCTCCGGCAATCCGACGGGAGGGAAGTGATTCCCATTATTAGTACTATTTTCTATTAGTATTCCGTAGATCCACAGCCTTATGAGCTTGGATTGTTAATCTTTTTCCTGTTTGGAATTACTTGCTCTTGTTAAAGATTTGAGACTTATTCTGAACATTTGTGAGTTGTTGAATGTGGATTCCTTGTAAGAAGTTGTTGATTGAAAAGCTATCATCTGAAATTAATGGAAGAGGATCACTCTAGAAGGAGTATTTCCTATTCTGTTTGATCTTTGGATAGACATTCTATTTGTGATTGTGAATCCATTACAGTTTTCCTCTCTGATGCAACTGATGTATTTTTTTCCCCATTAAAATATTATTTAAAAAAATTAAAAGATAAAAAAAAATTATTAAACTCAGATATACTAAAAATATCAAAACCCCCTCCCCCTAGCCACTTGGCTCCTCCCAGCATTGCTTCATCAGGTGATGAGTTGCAAGCATCACAGATCATTGGTTTTAGTGATGGTGCCTCTCCATGGTGGCATTTTGGGGAGGATCTAATGCTTCTTTCCTTTATTGATCTTGTTAAGGTAGTCCTTGGATTAGGACCAGAAGGAGATGAGGAGAGATTGAAGAAAATCAAGATTGAGTCAGCGAGTGATAGAGTGGGAGGATGGAGCAAGTGATAGAAATTAGAAAATGAAGATTGAGCTCAATTACTCTATGGATTAATTTTACCAATTTAAAATAATAAGAGGAACTCAATTTGTTCAAATTCGGGTAGAGGGATCATTTGGAATATTACACTATGTTTTTTTACATGATATATGGCTGAACTACATCAATTGCGCACATTAAATAAATTTGTATAAATTTTTCTCTGTCTTTCCCCTAGGCAAACCAATATTTAATGTTACAATATATATATATATATATATATATGAATAAGTCAAGAATTCAAACAATCTAATTTTGATTTGGAAAAAAACTAAAATACCAACTGGATAAGTTGTTTATGATGCAATATTCACTTAAAATTAAAATTAAGAAGATTACGAATATTTGTTTTTAATTTTTCGGACTATTATGCACCTCAATTGTCAAAGGAACATAAACCTTAAATATTATAAAATACCTTGAAAGGTGGGCCAAAATCTAAGAAGCTCAAGGAGGAAAACATTGGGGTATGTTTATATTATTGTTATTATTAAATATTAAATATAAAATATTTATGTAGTTAGAAATCTCTCATTTGAATAAGCCTAGAAAGGTGTTTATCACAAAAATGAATTAACATTAATATCATCAACGTGCAAATTATGTGTTTGCATCATCATGCGATGCAATTACTCTCAATATAAAAATCCATCAAATAAATTGAGATTACCAAACTATATATATAATAGCAAATATCTCTAGAACAAGAAGTATCAACTACCCAAACTATTGAAGTATGCAAAGTTTGAGGTTTTTGAAAAGTGGCCGAAACTCCACAAAAGATAACCACCAGTGGTAATAAGAGAAGAAAATAACAAACCAAAAAACACAGGATAAGAAAAAACCCTAAAAGAAAGATCCTTTAGGGAGGTACAACAAAATAAGAACTAGATCTCACCCGAAGAAGACGGGGCGACCTGCTCTAACTCTCTTGTGCTCAGGAAATCCCGACTCTTTTGAGGCATTCCTTACCACTCCCTTTTGTACTTAAACATTAATTCACATATAAATGTTTATAAAAAAAACCAATAAAATTAACTATTTTTCAACTAACCAATATCAATATCATATTGTCCACATCCACCAACTAATCTTCTTATCTTCTTAACGTGCTCATACACAACTAAATATATCCAAAACGCATGGCGTGCCGAGGTAGGCCATGTCACTACCTCTCTTTTCAAGCTTTGACAAGAGCTTGTGTTCTTGTCCACTGGTTGGGAAGCGTCACATGTGAACCCTGCATAAACTCAACCACAAATCACAAAGTTCTGAGTTTGTTATTATTAATCAAATTTATTACTAGTTAAACCAGAGCTTGAGTCATTTTTTATTTTTATTTTTTATTTTTAAGTTTTAGCAAGCGTTTGGTTTGTAATTTGATAGCATGTTAGAGTTTATTACTCAGATTTTGTTTTATCAGATCTGTAGTTATGTACTTTTTTAAATTGTAAGTTTTTTAAAAATTTTTTATAGCATTTGAGGGATCAGATTAATGACACTATATATCGTTCAAACTATACTTAAAAAGCAGCGTAACTAGATTAAGGTTAAATTGAATCCAGATTTACTTGATTTATAATCCAATTAGAGCTTATTAAAGTATATTTTATAATTTTATTAAAGCGAAATAATTTTGTCAAACTATGCGGCTACCATTATACTTAATATTTAGCCTACAACGAAATCATAGGCTTCTTTAAATCTGTTAAATTTGAGTTTTCCGTATAAATCTAGTACTTTTGTTTTATTTTATTTCATAACTATGTAATAAAGAAAAAAAAAAGATTCTCCTTATAAACAAATATTCAATTAATCCACAAGAACTTGGCCTTTGGCCTGGCCAACTAGCTAGAATAAAATTCCCTTTTAAATGATTGAATAATTATTACACTGATTTATACATAAAACCTTCCAAACAAAGTTAATTTAATTATTTAAACTGATAAATTTTGATAATTTTAATAATAATAATAATAAAAATAAAAAAGAAACAATCCAAAATTCTTTTGTTCTCTGGTCTCATCAGTGATCAGACCTTGTTTGTTCATTTGGGTTCTATCTATATACATGATTTAGTATACATTGTACTGTTAATTGGTGTTCTGACACACTAGTGTCCATAATGGTCAGTGCTGGCCGCCGCCCTGTCAGACTCGTTCTCGTTGGACCCCACCTTTTTCAATCATGCTGTCCATTGGGTGGGACCCACCTTTTTTTTTTTCTAATAATTTAAAACTTTTCTTTTACAATATTATTATTTTGTAAATTTCTTTGGCTCTGTGCTAACCATGCAAATGTTCGTTGTTATTATTATTTTATTTGGAAATTAATATTTTACAATGAGGAAAAAAAAAAGGTTGAAATTCATGAGGAAAAAGATGTTTGCCTTGTTGTGGAGTGGTTTTTAATTTGTTTATTAAAATCATATTCGATATTGATATTATCATCATATTAGATGATGGTAAAACTCGTTCACAGTAAAATATTATTCATAATTTTTTAAAAAAACTATTTAAATGGATTTTGATGAGTCATTCGGAAAAAAAAGTAGTATCTCTCCCTCTAATATTGTATGACAGGGGATTTATTAGTCAATATGATACTTATAAATTTTTTGGTACACATAATAGATTTTGATTGCATAATATGGTATCTAGTCTAATTTATAATAAAATTTTTAGGGATCAATAAATTATTATAACTAATACATATTTGTATTTATGTCTTTTAATAAATCCTATAAGTGATGAACACTAATAAAATAAGTGATGAACACTTGTGATCACTTGTTATTAAAAAAAAAAAATTCAATGAGATAGTTGGGAAGGTCAATGAAAATTATTTATTCTTCAACGATGGGTTAAGATAAATGTGAGAGGTTGTAGAATAAGCACAAAATGTCAAACCTGTGATCGTTCAAATATAAATTCAAGAGAGACAATTTTATTTTTAAGATATGTTTAGTAATTTAATAAGCGTATTAACTAGAAAAAATTACTTAAAAAAAATTTGAACCATGTACTTATTCATATAATGTGCCACTACCTAAAATTTAATTTAATTTTCTCACAACTTTTATTGCATAATAATTATAGCATAGAAATCATAAACACTTATTCAATGTCAAGCAACTAGAACAAAGTACTTGACATTTAACGTTATTTGATGCACTATATATTGTCTAATAACTACTTTTTTAATTTATATTTTAATAATTTATTATTCTTTTTACAAGGGGACAAGTGTTTTTGAACATAATTCCAATTATGGATTTTCTAGGTTCTCTAAGTACTATTATACCTAAAATAACCAAACGTGTGGTAATTTATATTAATAACGATCAAAATATTAATTCTATCACTATCATATTTTTATAATATTTACACAGTATTATAAACAGTACTATCGACTCTGAATCAACATATTCACTATCCAACTGGAATGTCACTCCACGGAGCATTAGTTGTTAATATCCTTATTTTGATTAAATAGAAATTTATTGTTAATAATTTAATAAACTTAGAATCTAATAATTAGTTACATAAAAAAAAAAAAAATCATTTCGGATCCAAAAGCGATCATTCCAAACCCGAAATATGGTAACCCCTGTGCTTCAAACGGTAACCTCACCAGGTGCATCCAAGATCCGTGTATTTAAAAAATATCTTTTTTAATTTTTAATTTTTAATTTTTATACAGCCAAATGCGCGTGCGGAAATCATCATAATACCCAGAGGTTCAATTCGTGTATTGGTCCTTCCCTTAAGTGGGACCCAGCTATGCTTTTCGTACGTGGCATGATAAGAGACAGAGTGTATATCGTGTCATACAATCCTCTGTACATCCAAATCCGTTACAATAATAAAAGCCCTCATAATTGTTTAATTGAAATATATAACTGTTCCTCCTTTTTCCGGCCGCTCGCTTGCGCGGCGATCGAGAGAACGAAGAACAGCTCCGGAGAGGACTCTTCTCGGCGGCCATCCCTCTCTTGTTCCTTTGATTCATCGTGAGTATGCTTTGTTTTGATTCTTTGGGGACGATTAATCCTTTGCTTTTTCGCCTTTGACCGAGAGTTTTCTTGTTTTTTTTTTTTATTCTTGTTTGTTGAATTCGGGAGTTGAGAGAGACTGATTTTGTGAAGATCCGGGGCCTTTGTTTACTTTGATTGATTTGATTTTTCTGTTTCCTTGAATTAGAAATGAGTTTTTTTTTTTGTGTGTGTGTGTAAATTTTTGATCTTTTCTGATGATTGTGTTGTTTTGAGGTTGTGGATTGATTGTGAAATCTTGAACGAAGGGAGAACTGTGTGGTTCTTCATGTGTGAAAAAAGTTTTTGTTTTTGGAGGTTTAGTTTTAATTCTTGAACTCTTCGATTGGCATAGATTGAGGAGAAATTAATGTGAAAGTGGGTAGTTTGATGCATAGAATGGAATTTGGGGGTTTAACTACTCTGGGGATTAGGCCCTTTATTTGATCAGGGACTGCGGGTTTTTAGCTGGTTTTTATTGCTGGCGCTTTTTATGTGGGAAAAGAAAAGGTTAGGAGAGATTGAGACTATTATTTTATCAATTCAAGAAAGTGAAAGAATATTACTATTTTCTGCTGAAGGGTTTATAATTAAATTAGTTGGTAATATGGAGGCCACCATTTTTATATGCTACATCCAACTGAGACCATTAGCCGCTGTTTCTTCCCTCAAGTAGAGCAGCATCCCAATGAATTTTTATATTCTTGATATTCACTTTACTTCCCGGAAAAATATTGGCAGATTGTAAAGCTGAGCTTCCAGGCAATAAATTCCTAGTATGAAATTTTTTTTTTCCCATTTTTCTTTAGCTTATCTGTTTGGAAATCTTTCTGTGAATGTGCAAATAATTCCGCATGCTTTTATTTAGCAGAATTATATTAATGTTTTCTGCAGGATTTGGAAGATAAACATTGTAACATAGCATGGATAAGAATGAAGAGTCTGGGATTTCTTCATTATTTATACAAACAACTGAAGATGTTGCAAATGCTGTTGCCACCGCTGCTTCTGCAACAACTGTTCGCTCGCCACGTCCATCTGTAGTGTTCTCATCAAGAGACGACAGTGGCAATAACCAGCTTCAGAAACTGCAACGTCGGGTTATAAGCGTTTTAAAGGGATTTTCGCCTCCACCAGAAGTCAAAAAGGCAACTTATAATCCAGAAATACTCACCAGCCAAAAAAGGCAGTGGGCAAATTTTCAGTTGCAAGCCTTGGTATGCTCATCCCTTTTATGTTTCAGTGGCTTTGGTTGCCCTTTTACTCTTCTAGTTTATGCAGGTTTGGGTATGTGCTTTGCCAACTCTTTTTTTCCTTCAATTTTCATGGTTTTTTGTTATGTACTTGTGAACTCTGTCACCTGCAAGAAAATTAACAGGTTTGTACATGTCATGTTTCATTAATCATTGGACAAGCAATGGTCAAGAATCAAGATCATTTGATAGGTTGATGTTGTTAATCAGCCATGTGTAACTGCTTCAACTCTCTGTGGCTGTTTTCCTTCTGTATATTAGATTATATACCTCTTTGTTTCCTGCATCTGAAAGATCATTTTTCCTTTTGTATTTATCATACATAGATTATTTTGAGCAGGATCAAAGGTCGGTCAAAGAACCATCAAAGCTTATTGAGAGCATAGTAGTTGTTGGACTTCATCCAAGAACTGATGTTCGGGCTCTTGAAAAGCATGTATTGGAGAGAAGTAATGAAGATCAAAAGAAATCTAGAAGCATGCTTAATTTTCATCAACAAGTTCATGCTGAACCAAATTTTGAACCCCAGGTACTTTTTTTCATATTCAAATTATTGATATGAGATTCATTCATATATGGTTTACTTTCTCATTTAGCCAATATATTGCTTTCTTTGTGATGTGTCTTTTCTCGGATTATTAACAATGACTGATCTCTATTCATTGTGAGAATGTCTCTTCAGATTTTGCATTAATACTTCCAATTTCATGTGGTATACTTATAATGCATATATTGTTGTTGCCTTCCATTTACCAAATAGACTTGTAGGACAAAATCTTGACTAATTGATTTTTTCTTTTATCCTTTCCAGATTTTATTTGTGTATCCTCCAAAAAAGAAGCTACCTCTCAAGTACAAGGATCTCCTCTCCTTTTGCTTTCCCGGAGGCCTGGAGGTTTGGTACTTTATTTTGTGATGCTAATTTTGGTCACACTTTATAATGGCCATCCCTTTCTGCATTCTAACTTGGAAATTTCTTTATGAAGCCAACTTTTTGGTTCACATTTATCTTGTTTTGACAAACTAAATGATTTCATTAAAAAGAAAATCACATATTAAGCTCTCCTCTGTATAAAAGGGCACACCCTATCTGATGGGATTCCCTGGATTTGATTTAATAAACGGAACATAGCTTTACTCTTTTAATATGGGCAGTCTGGGATCATCTAACAGCTTGTAGCATAAAAGTGTTTACAATATGCATTTTCTGTCGGTGCATATCTGTTCATGAGATATTTGTGTATGAGTGTGTTATACATCTGCTTATTTGGAGTTTTCTACCATTCAATTTTTTGCAGTCTATAGGAAAATCTCCAACTATGTTTCAGTCATCTTGTTTTTACTATATTTGATTCTTATTTATCAGTGGTCCTCTCCTCTTTTGTGATCATCTCTTCTGCTCACTAAATTTATCTATATGTCAAGGCATTGTTGTGGTTATTTTATTGAAAATGTTGAAAATGGCTGCTCTTATCTCTAGGTTCATGCAGTAGAAAGAACCCCTTCACTGAGTGAGTTGAATGAAATTCTTCTTGGCCAGGTAAATAAGCTTTGAATAATTTTATTTTTTTATGCCCAATTGCATAGTAAAACTAGGAAAAGTGCTTCTATATTTTACTTAATCTGTATCCTTGGTCTCATAAGCAATGACCTTTCTGCAGGAGCAAGTCAAGCAGAGTGATTTGTCTTTTGTGTTCCGCCTACAGGTGATTTAGTATATCTCTTGATACTATTTGTTGCACCATTTTGTTCTTTATTGCCAAGTATTACGATTGTTATGTCTCTATTTTACTGTTTGCTATTTGTTTTTGTCATTTGATCTCATGAAGGGTGTGGGTCTTCTCAAGTTACCACTATTGGAATATATTAAGGTTTTTGATGGCATGGAATTTTTTGTTAATGATCTGGATGTGTTGATGTGCTCTTGAACTAGGTTTTACATCTAAAGTTATGTGATATTATCCTGAACTGATGCAGTACTTCATTTGACTATTATAGATGTTGACATGTTGTTCTTTCATGTCATAAATCATAAGGTTTGGCATTATACTAGTCCCCTTCCCATTAAGTTCAAACTATTTGATTTCATCTTGATTTAAAAAATAGGTACCAGAATGGATTGGGAAGGTTTGACACTATACTAGCTCCCTTCCTATTAACTTCAACTATCTCATTTTCATCTTGATTGAAATTGGTACCTGTATGAACTGGTTCATACACCTCCCCTCCATTGGAACATGCAAGCCCTCATAACGCCCCTATCATGTATGGTAGTTATCTTGAGCTGTCAATGCTTATCCTAGTAGAATGGGGCAGTTATGCAAAAGTCCATTACTTTGGAATGCTGACCAGATTGAACTTTTAGTAGGACTTCAACTCCATCTTTACTTCTGCTAAGGTTTCATATTGTGAGATACAATAACGTGAATTGATGATGATTTATTTCTCTTGTTGTTTTCTGATGTGAAAAGTATGATTTGGCTTCAGTTCAGTCTTTTTTCTGGATGTGCAACCTTAACATCCCTTACAGTCCATAGATTCTTATCAGACATTATTATTCCTCAGGTGGCTGATGATTCATCTTTATATGGATGTTGTGTTTATATTGAAGAAATAGTACAGAAACCTTCAGGATTAATTTCAATGCTTTCAGAAGAGCAAGGAACCTGTTTTCCTTTGAGCCGATACATAATAACCACACCCCGGTGCTACTGCATTCTATCAAGGCTTCCATTCTTTGACTTGCATTTTGGTATATTGCGAAGGTGACATTGCATTTTCTTGGATCAGTTTGCTTTCCTTTTTTTTTCTTCTTTTTCCTTTCCTTTTGTTTTCAACATTACATTTGAATGGTTAGCTGACATTATTTCCAGGGATTTTTCTTGTTGATGCATATTTTCTTTAGTTTGAAGTAAACCACGAGGCGATTTGATATACTAATTACTGTGATTTTTCTTCTGCCCTCAACTCATTGTAGTTAAAATGTTAATATTTATCATTTTCTTTCTTGTTATCACTATTAAGAAGGCTAGATCCTGAGCTATTGTTGGAAGTTGAATTTAAGCGGCAATCAGGGTACTATGTCCATCTATTAATTGTTCTGGTAATTTCTGAAGCAAGTGTATTGCTAATTTTGCATCCGTGCCCTTCATAATAAAATTTATGAGGTTCAATGTAAATAGGTTCTAAAATAATGAATTTAAGTTCAGAAAACACAATTGTAACCATAAGAGGCATACTGATAACATCAACATGGCTTGCTTTAGGACTTAGGAGGTGAGAAGGGAGATGTGCCAGGACAAGGAATACAAAATTATCTGATTGAGCTCTGGAGGCTCTTTAACTTCAAATATGCTCTACCTTGATGCAACTTGCTGATTTCCTTGGGAGTTCTTCAGTTATCTGCTTGCAAGGGAATCTAAGTCTGGAGTTTTATGTTATATTACTTATTTTTCATTGGTTTGCTTTGAACATTTGCACAGGAATCCCCAAAGTGAAGTAGTAGATTGTCATTAATTTAAGCAACTATGCTCCTTTCACAAATTAAAATTTTCTCTCTTCTTGGTGTTGTTTGCATCACACAATGATAATATAAAATTGTTGAATAGTTTTTATTGTTTTTCTTGCATGTCACTGTTTTGGAGCCTTCAGTGTGAAGGTTTTTTGCTTGTTTAATATCAGCTTGAATTTGGCTTATTGTAATTCCTAATTTCAGGAGATTGTGATACTCTCTTATTGGATAAGCATCTTGACATGCTTCTCTTGTTCCTGCAGCATTTTCAGTGAAGAAAGGTATGAACGGTTGACAAGAGGCATTGAGATGCTGAACTTGTTATCATTGGAGGAAAATTATGGGCAAGACAGAACTGATGATGAACCCAAAAGCACTGAACAGGATCAATCTTCTGCTGATGACAGAGGTCAGGTGGAGTTCTCCAATATTGATATAGAAGCTCCTCGTGAAAAAATCTCTGGAAATGGGAATCCACCTGTTTCCTGTGAGCCTGAAGAAGAATTGGATTCACAGGAAACTCTAAAGAGCAGCACAGCTCTTGATGTTGGTAAAGAAGCAGGTGATGTGACTGATGGTGATACCGAAATTAGTCTTCAAAATGGTCACAAGGAGCCTAGTAGTGAAACTACAAAGAGAAAACACTTTGAAAAGCAATTTCCAGTGGCTCTTTTACCACTTCTGCAATATCACCAATATGAAAGCCCTGAATCTCATACGAGGTAAGACCATTGTGTTTTATCGTGAATTTCTTTCCTTCGACAGGTCTTCCTTTGCAGTAGACTCAATTTGAAACTTTTATGTTATTTCAAAAGGCGCCCTAATGTACAACTGTTTACTCTTAGATTAAGCTAAGTGTAGATTCTCCCTATGATTGTATCTTGTTCTGGTCAATATGGTAGATTAGATGATTAGGATATCTGTTTGGCTTGAGCCATCATACACACTGGATATATAGCTTACATTTTTTCCCAAATTGATCAAACTATTCTATCTGTTTTTTAGTTTATTGAAAATTAAGTAAATAGAAAATGGGCTTTGCTTAATAAACTCCAAGTGTTAAACTGATCAATTTCTTTTTATGCGTAAAACTAGCCTTCAGTGTATATATGATACTTGATCCAGCGGTAAGGGGGAGCAGAAAATGAAAAGTCATGTCTTTGTGTCTAATGCAAGAACCCAATTTTTCTTATTGAGTTGAAGACACCTATTTGTATTGCCAGTGATGGTGAAACTTTACACATATTCAGATTCTAGGTTGTAACCTTAAATATGGTTGAGATCCTTGTGTTGTGTAAGCTCCAAGGTGAAAAATTGTTTCAAGAAGAGACCCGACTTCCTGTATAATTGGATTTTCTTGTGTCATTATGTGCCACCTTTATTAACTCCTGGTACTCTAAAGTTGTATTTAGAAAGTATTTAAAAATGATGTTGAGATTTCCCATTTAACCTGCAGTAGAGTAATTTTGAAATTACCTTCTTGTGTGGCTTTAAAAGTTATACATGTTCTTTTCAGCATTAGATGAGCTTAGGGGGTTGAAAATGAATCTCTTGATCTTTTATCTGTGGATGCTGATGGTATTTATGTAAAACTTTGCTAGTTTGCTTTTCATAGCTGCCTAAGAATCAAAACTTTTTGTTTGTTTCTCTAGATGCGGTTTCTATGGTTCTTCTGAAGACAAAAACTTCAGGTGTGAGATGGATGACTTGGAGCCGGAGGAACCTTCTTCATCTGGCCAGGAAGATTGCACCAAGCATGACAGCATTCTTGAATGGGCCAAGGTTCAATGTCAATCTATTTAGATGGAATTATCCAACTTCTCTCCTTCTGTCCTTGACTTTCTTTCTATAGAATGTGATACTCCTAACCTTTCTGATGAGGATTTAGGCTGATAATGTTTAATGCTCTCCGCAATTAAGTCAGTAGGAGCGTTGAGCAATTAGCTGCCTTCACTTGATTTGTTCTTTTAATCACATGGCATGGATATTCCTTTTTCAGGTGAACAACCATGGATCCTTGCAGATAATCTGTGAATATTATAAGTTACAATGTCCCACTAGAGGTTCGATGATTACTTTCCAACCTCTTGAACACCTGCATCCCTTGGAATTTCAGAGACCTGCTGAAACAGTTCTGCACATTGCTGGTTCCACTGTTGATCTTAGATCCCAGAATGCAAGTTTAAAATTGGCTGAGGTACATGCTTTGTACCAGTGCTTAAGTGAGATTTGTTTTCTACATATACAACTCTGGCACATATATGTATTTACATCTTTGTTAAAAGGATAATTGACACTCTGACTTCTGGACTTTAAGGCTCAGAGCGCACTCTTGGCAGAGGAGGAGGCGACTGCTCTCTCTGTATGGACAGTCGCATGCATTTGTGGAAGTTTGCGACTTGAAAATGTAAGCGTATATGATATGTGTAGAAATTTATCTGAAATTGTGATAACACTGACATTTATTAGCTTTAGTCTACAAAAAGAGTATTGTAGTGTTGTGGTTCATTATTACATAAAATGATAAACTTGGTCATGTTAAATGTATCCTTCATTGTTGTAAGTGCACAGGTTCAGAATGTTAGCACAGAATGTTTTTGTAATGATCTATGGTTGAAGCAGATAAAGTTGGATGAGATTTGATGGAGAAAAGTGGTTTCGTTTGCATTGTCTGGATTGATGCTATCATCTCATGAAATCTCTATCCTTACATCCTCGCCATCCTAGTTAACTAATCAGAATTCTGCCTGGAACACATTTTTGCAGCTGCTGTCATCTTCTAGAACACATTGCTAGACTGTGCTGATGTTTGTTGATATGAAGTCAAAATGATCATTTGTTCACATTGATATGTACAATTGTGAAATTTTCTTTTAACATGTTCATCATTACTAATATATTCGTTTGTGCTTCTATCAGGTATTGGCGTTGTTTTCTGGTGCACTTTTGGAGAAGCAAATTGTTGTTGTTTGCTCCAATTTGGTATGAAAGTACCCATAGTTTTACCCCGTACCTTTAATTGAGGATTTTATTACATTAATTTCTCAAATTTGATATCTCAAACTTTTGATAGTTGTATACATTCAATATCTACTTCTGTGACCGAGTAATTGGACCATATTTACTACTCAGCTGATTCAGCTGCCATTGCTCTCTTACATGTGCTGATTTCTCATTATATTCACTGAGTTGTTTTATATATATATATATATTTTTACTTATGTTTATATCTAGGTATCTCTAGTTTGTTATCGAGTTAGTGAATATATAATCTTTTTCTCTTGGCAAATATGTGCTTAGCCTAAATTTGTGAAATTCTGGTTATGTGCTTGATTGCCTTTTCTATTTATAAAATTCAGTCTAGAATTACCTTGGATACTCAACACCCCTATCTGTGTGTCCTGCTAACACTGTTTTAATTTTGTCTATGTTTGTGATCGTTTTGCTCATTTAAAAAATTCAGTCTAGACTTGGATATTTTTGAGTTTTGTGCTTGCAATTGAGCTAAATTTTCCAACCAAAAAAAAAAAAAAGGCAAAACGAAAAGTTATCTTTGGTTTATTTGAATGAGCTTTTCACATCTATTGAACATATTTTGATTATCAATGAACCAGAAGATTATTAGCGTTGTCCTATGTGCAGGGAATCTTGTCTGCTTCAGTATTATCTATAGTCCCGCTTATCCGTCCATATCAGTGGCAGAGCCTTCTAATGCCGGTATGCTATCTGGCGTATTTGTAAAGCAAAATTGGTGTAATCTCCTGTATAAAATATTTCTTTGTTTGTGTCAGTTTGATTTCCTTTGGTTTCTGGTTCACTGTATCTTAAGCTCAGCCACCTCTAAATATGAAATCTTGACTTCTGATAACTATCCAGGTTTTGCCAATCTATATGATGGACTTTTTGGATGCACCTGTCCCGTATATAGTGAGTCATCATTCATTGGGTTCCTTCATATTACTTTCCATAAATTGTTGCCATTAATTCTCGTTATCATGTATTACTTACTATGTTGTATAAACAACAATTTATTTTCCCTTAATGTTCTTGTATTATTTTTTTTTCTTGGTTTTATTTCTTCTACATCTGGTGATACCATTAAGTGACATTTTTCTGTGCATATAGGTCGGGATAAAAAACAAGACATCAGAATTGCAATCTAAGCTGTCCAACGTGATTCTTGTTGATGTTAACAAGAACCAGGTATGCAATTGTACTTGCATCATGCTATGCCTCCTGTTCAACCAAGGACAAGTAATGGACTTCAAATAGCACCTAAATCCACCTGGTCTCCTAGACTTTCTAGCCCTTTTCTGTTATTAAATTGCCCTTATATGTTGTAAATTGTTTAAGAATGATGCTTGCATCCTGTACTCATGAGGCTACAACTTTTTGACCTTATTACTGTTAGACGCAAACCAAACAAATATTTTTCGGATTCAATTCAACCCAAGTGCTTAAGCTAAGATAAGAACCAAATATGGAATTGCACTTGCATCATGTCATGCCTCTCCTGTTCTACAAAGGACAAGTAATGGGCTACAAGTAGCACCTAAATCCACCGGCCCCTTAGACTATCTAGCTTTTTTCTATTATTAAATTGTCCTTATAATCAATCGATTAAGCTAGCACCATCACTTTTGATGCTTACACCTTGTACTCATGAGGTTACAACGTTTGACTTATTACTGTTAGATGCAAACTCAACTCATATCATTCTGATTCAATTCAGGTGTAGAATATTCTCACTTTAAAAGGCTAGTCTAAGGGTGTATGCGTTTATACAACTATATCGCAAGTTCGCAACAAATAGTTAAAAATACAACTATATACTCTTCTCTCTCTCCCTCTCTCTCTTTCTCGTGAAATCCAGCTTCATATTTTTCAATGATATTTATATTGTTATTATGCTTTAAGAATCCATAGATGTTATTGAGATTCTCTTTTTGAAGCTTGGTTTCATGATTTTATCTTGTAAAATTAAGGTGATGAAATCACATTAAGTGCATCACTAGGCAGAGTCACAGGTTTCAGACTATTCTCTTATCATTTTCTCCAAATAATTGTTCCCCTTTAAATTTAAATTATATAATCAGTTACTATTTAATGGACCGTGTAGGTGAAGTCAACTTCAATGCCACAACTGCCCCAGCATAAAGAATTGTTCTCAGCTTTAAGCCCTTATCATGCAAGGCTTGTGGGCGAAAGTTACCTGGCCAGGAAAAGACCAGTATATGATTGCACAGATGTCCAGGTTTGCTTTTGCTCTAGAAATAAGTGACATTATTGAATGTTCTAGTGATTTCTCATTAACTTTAGACTATATTGTTTTCAAATGAGAACTCAGTGAGCTGTGGAGTCTTTATTTTTTTAATGAGTGAACTTTGATGTTTGAAATTGAACATTTTTGCATTTGTTAATGGGATCTTTTCCATGCAATGAGATTTGGGGATTATGGACAATGGAGTTTCAAATGATTTGTTATCTGTAAAGTGGTTTTCAAAGCACATATTGGCTAGAGAACATCAGCAAAAATTATACAAAGAATGTACATCATGAAGGCCTACCATCGAAGAGCATTCAGAGGACTAGGCCCAAACATCTGAAACCGTAAACACGTATTTCATGTGTAAATGACCCAACTGGTATATTTAGGTCTGGTTCTCATCAGTAGGTTTACTGCAGGAATTCTATTGCCATTACCTTGTTTTCTGAAGTGCTTTTACTAGTGTTGTCTATTAGGAAGGACAGACTCTGTTACTAGCCCAGAGATAACAGTAGAATAGAGGTAAGTTGCTGAGGGCGTTTCATAATCTGCTTCGTTGGCAATGATAAGCAAGTATAAATGACCAGCATATCCACTTTTGCTAAGCCTATTATGAAGGAAGCTAGTCCTTGATTCAGATCCAACTAGATATGTTAAAATGTTCTATATCTTCTAATGAGTATGTTTATGGGGTTCTACCTTACCATTACTGTATTTTTGCACCACCTGTTATGATATAAGGCCAGTGTTAGTACTTTTCTCATGATAGTTTAAGCATAATATGTAATGCCCATATTTTAGCCTCAAAAGATTCTATGGCACCCACAGGTACTGGATACTGCATGGTGCAGGTTGTGCTACTGTTAAGAATGGTGTGCAACTAATGTGTATGGTCCATTTTAGGCTTTGATTAATTTAGTTGAGTCATGATTGTCCACTTGTTTGGTGTCTTTCTGCCCTCACTTAAACATTTCGCTGTTACTTCTTTTAAAGATGCTCTAATGGTTTTTCATGCACATGGGCTTCTGTAATAGTTTGACTGTAATCCCCTTCATATTCTGTTTCTTTCTTTTCTTTCCCCTTTGCTTTGTTGATTCTTTTGTTTCTTTAATTAATCCTGTGCATTGTCACACTGTACAGCCTATTGTGTGTTTTGCCATACTGTTTGAAGTTTGTTCACTTGCTTTTTATCTGTTATGATTTCTCACCTGATTTATTATTTTCCTTGCGCTGCTAATTCAAGAGCATTAAAACAATCCTTCTTCTGGCTATCTTTATAATGATGAATAAAATATTCTGAATAGAAGTAATCTAATTTCTTTTTCATGATGTCATGATACATGCTAGAAAGTTAAAGAATATTTTAATCTTAAATCGTTAAAAGGATATATTTTTTTCATCTTACATAATAAGTTCATGGTAGAAACCTTGAATCATAGAGCTCACAATCTTGCATTCTCATAGGGTCAGTTGTATTGCAAGGGTACTAGCTTTTCTTGATGAATTACTATTTCTAGTTCTACTTTCTCCTGATGTTCATTTTCTTTTGAAGCATTGGCATTTTGTTTTGGCTGTTTCATGAGGTCTCTATATTATAGGTTGAAGCTGCCAAAGGTTTCTTAGCAGTTTTGAGATCATACCTTGATTCTCTTTGCTCTAATCTGAGATCACACACCATCACTAATGTTCAATCCAACGATGACAAGGTTTGTTTTCCACCTTGATATCATATTTTTTGAGAGACTTTAGTCTCTTGTTGGGTATTTTCCGGCCATCAATTTTGTTGTTTTTATGCTTGATCTTCAGGTCTCTTTGCTTTTGAAGGAGAGTTTTATTGACTCTTTTCCAAGCCGAGACAGGCCCTTTATGAAGGTCAGTTCACTGCATTGGGCAACTTTTTTTCTTTTCTAACACAATACTTTTTTTTCCCTTCACAAACTTAGTCACTCACTGGCTGTCCGAGTCATATTGCTTGTCACCAGTTGCCTTTTGGTCGTGTCACTGACTTTATTTGTTTTGTTAGCATAAATCTTGAAAAAAAATAATAAACTAGGAAGCTCATAGCTATTGTGATTTGATTGTGAATTTATGTAGCCTAGCATGCTTTTGGTGGGCTTGACATTGAAATCTTGATTTGGTTATAGAATATATGCTTACTTGTTTAGGTTATGCTTGTAAGTATTGTTAGCACTTGACTGCTTGTTGATTGGTGAAATGATGAGCCGATCAATTAATTAAGACATGAATTGCCCTCTCTATTGCTGTTAATTATTTGATTGTCCATTTTACATCGTTTTCACTTTTCTTCTTAGTGCTATTTCTTCTATTTTTAGTTGTGAAACAATTTTTGATGGAATACTTTTTCTTTTGTAATCCTTTTTGTTTCATGTGGAGCAGCTTTTTGTGGACACCCAGCTCTTCTCTGTACATACAGACCTTGTCCTTTCATTTTATCAGAAGGATTAGTTTTAGCATGAGAGACCCTGCTAATCAAGGTACTAAAAAAGTAGGACCTTGATAATCGGTCATTATAATTTTGATTTGTACTTTTTTTATAATTCATTCCCAGCTCACTCAATGTCACCTTATTTCTCTTGTTGTAAAGTAAGTGAACTATCAATATATATCATTGATATCAAACATAAAAAGTATAACTTATTTACTGCAAGTTTGTATTTTAGACATTTAAATGAAAAAAAAAGAGAAACATTTGGTCCACATACTCCTCGGTGGTGATCGTACATTACAGTTGTCTGGTTTTGTTGTCATGAATGGGTATAAGCTTATTCAGTTAGAAGCTTGAAAGGGTACCCGATGTCTGGGGATGTGGTTGCAGTTTGACTAGAAGTAACAGGGCCTTTGTGTTATCTCATTGAAGAGGGAATTCTTGTATGCTAATTTATTTCTCTTATAAACAAACCTCTGCTTCTGTGAGCTGTACATGTTGCAGGAAGACCTTCAGTTTCATTGTCTTGAGTCTTTAACCTTCATAATCTGCTTTGAATGGCTATGATCTAATGCTGGATGGTTGACTATGAAGAAAATTATCTGCTGCAAGTAATAATTGTCCTGATATTTTATACCTTTTTGTTGGTTTGAGAATTTTTATGCAGGAACACAGCTTCTTGTTTTAGAAGGTGGTTTAGGTAATCTCCAAAGCATGCAAAGCAATCCCAGATCATGGAACATCGCCGGTTGTCCAAACATGTATATACTGTCCAATTTCAATTCTAAGATTGTGATTGACAATACACTCAATAGAGTAGTATATTGCTGATGCATACTGTGTCATATTTGTATTACATGTAAAGAATTACTGCCTCCCATTCTTGATAATCAGTTCTTGCATCATTGACAATCAGACCACCAATTGTTCAGAACTTGGAAAACTTTCTTGATATTTTCATAGTTGTACTTTTCTCTAACTTCTTGTTTTTTTCACTGAGGAAGCATGGTGGAGTTCATCTTCTAGTGCTCCACTTAAACCATTTTTATGAACCAGTAGGTATTAGTGAGCTGCCTTTTTACCAGTAGCCATAGTAGTATACTATTTTCTGTGAGTAGGCTTCTGAAATTTGAAATAGGAAGCTACCAGGTTTCCAGTTTGCTGTCTGGTGGAGTCATACAACTTGTTTTGGTGATTCAAACTGACACAAGTACAATAAGCAGGCATTTGGGAGCTGCTGCCATGTGCTCCCATTCCAAAGGTTTGCAACTTGTTGTAGAAAATCTGAACTATTCCTCAGTCTTGTTGGCTTTTTCATTTATATTTGTTCTGACCTTTTTATGGCTGAACTTATGTTTTATTAAGACTTCAGTGTTTCATGGTTTCACCAGCAGTGTTTTATGGTTTCATTTGTAGTGGGCTGGTAATCAATTAGATAAATCATGAAAATTTGTCGTGTTAATTGAGCCTTAAAAGATTTGTTTTTCCATGATTCCAGAGATTTTTTTCCAGGTTTTTGTATGTCCATTCCCTTATTTACCTGCAATGAAATATAAAGACTATGAACTTGTGCAGGGTGAACCTTAAAAGATTTGTTTGTTTCTTTTTTTACCCCTTTCAAACAAAACATGGGTAAGTCTTTGAAAAAAAAAAAAATAGAAGATGACAGACCCCATTTGACATCTTGTTAGATTCATTGACAGTCCCATATTATGACACACAGAGTGCATGTGTGTGTTAGCAGTGATGGCAGTGTTACAGTATGCGCATATATGATGGTGGTGGTGGTGGTGGTGGTGGTGTGTGTTCAGAATTACAAAACAACAAAACAAACAAAATAAAAAAGAGGATGTCTTAAGCCACCACACAGAGACTGAACACCATCATATTACCAACCATCCAAACACAAGCAACATCAGCAGACAAGTCACTCTGCAAAATGGATTTCCTGTCCATAGTTTTTTAACAAACCAAAATGGGTAATGGAGCTGCTGCTTATCCAGTTTCTCATTGTTTTCTTCATCACTAAAAAAGGGTACAAACTACAAACTTGATGTGCAAATGGCTCCTCTTCTCTCTCTCCCTCCATGAATTGCTGGTCAGTAAACAGTGTTAGTACACAGACGTTGTCAGAGATATGGGTCAGTATCATCTTCTGGCAATTTCAAGACCAGACCAGACCAGAAGAGGCCAAAAAGATATTATTATATTTCTTCTTGGGAACTTATACACCGTTCATCTTCTTGGTTCTTGGTTCTTGGTTCTTGGTTTGCAAGACACCAGATGAGGCCAACCATGTTTATCTCATCTCTTCATGGTGTACAACATCACCACTTAAATTTAGGGGGTACCAACTCTGAAAATTACACAGCTTTTCTATTCATAAGCATCTGATCAATGTCTCCATCTCTCTCTCTCAGAAACCAATGACACAGTACATACAAGCCCCACAACTCCCTACTGAAAACTGGAGAAAGGAATGTGCTAGCATGCCAACGTGAATGTCATTTTATCTCTTTAGTTTTTACTATTTTACTGTTTTTTACTTTTCAGTGTTGAATCTTGATTGATTGATCACTTGATCACTGTTCCCAGATACCTTCACCCCTGCAGTAACTCCTTTTAAAATATTCTAAACATTAATATTAAAAAAAAAAAACAATTACCAAATGGGCTCTTTCCTACTCTCTCTCTCTCTCTCTCCTCCCAGCCACTATTAGCACCATCGCCTTCCACAAGTCATATTCCTCTCCTTGCTTTAACCCTTTACTTTTTGTTTTTCTAAACAACTCCTAGCCCTTCCTTTTGTTTATGAGTTTCAGTAAAGCTGGCAGAAGACAACAGCAACAAAAGGCAGCAAAGGCACAGCAGCCTGCTTCACAGAGAGATAGAGTGAAATATATATATATATATATATATATAGAGAGAGAGAGAGAGAGCTATGTCTTGTGGCAGGTCTGGCAACAATGCTGCTGCTGCTACTACTGCACTGAGTCATAATAATAAGATCAGAGTCTCCACTGTCCCCAGGTGGCAGCAGCATCAGATGCAGCTTCTGACAACCATTACCATTAAAACAACCAGCTTTATACCAATGGTTTTGAGCAACAAATACATTACTATAATACACACACACAGACATTATATATATATATATAACTCATTTACACAGACTTAAGATATCACACAACCACCACCACCCTCACCTCCTCCTTCCTCCTTTTTGTTTTCTTTTTAAACAACTCAAAACAAGTTTCTTTTGATTTGGTCATGCACCAACAACACACAGGAGATTCTGCAGCCCCTTCTCTGTCTCTGTCTCTCTCTCTCTCTCTTCACTGAATGACCTTTCCTATGCACTTGAAAAACCATTTCTTTAGTCTTACATTCAATGCTTTTCTTTCCACTTGAACACCAGCACAACCTTTGCTAGTTCACTGTCACTACTTCCTTCTCTTCTCCTCTTTCCTTTGAGAGTGAGTGAGTGAGTGAGTGAGTGAGTTGATACACAGAGATGATGATGATGATGAATGGGAGGGAAGCAGCAGCAGTAGTTGTAGCAATAGATATCCCTTCACTGCAACTCAATGGCAAGAGTTAGAGCACCAAGCTCTCATCTTCAAGTACATGGCTTCAGGCATTCCTATTCCCTCTGATCTAATCCTCCCCATAAGAAGAAGCTTCATGTTAGATCCTTCTCCTTGTACCACCCCTACTCTTGCTTTTCCTCACCAACTCCCAAGTAAGTTTAACTCTTATTAACTTCCTTATCTTCTTCCATTGTTATTGTTTTTCAAGTCTTGATGTGATTTATATTTTTGACAGTGGGGTGGGGGAGTTACCAGTTGGGGTATGGGAGGAAGGCAGAGGACCCAGAACCAGGGAGGTGCAGGAGAACAGATGGAAAGAAGTGGAGATGCTCTAAGGAAGCTTACCCTGACTCTAAGTACTGTGAGAGGCACATGCATAGAGGCAAGAACCGTTCAAGAAAGCCTGTGGAAATGTCACTAGCCTCCATCCCCACCACTCACCACTCTCGCTACCCCACACCACCACCACCTTCTCTTTCTATTTCCACTCCTGATTCTTCCCATAACCTTTTTTACCCTTACTCTTCTTCATCATCATCTTCTTCTTCCAAAACTTCTACTGCTTCCACTGCTTCTACTACTACTACTACTACTCGTTTGCATCTTGACACTGGAAGTTACTACTCAACAGAAAACAAAGATTACAGGTGTGTGTGTGTGTGTGTGTGTGTGAAGAGCAGAGAGTTTTCCATTTGTTTTGATCTCCATGTGTTGTTTTTAACATGGTGTAGAAATACAATACAGGTATGGTCATGGAATGAAGGATGTAGATGAGTACAGTTTCTTTTCAGAGAGTTCAGGTGCTTCCAGAGATGATTCATGGCCAAAACTCAGCTCAAACTACTCAAACTGCACTGCTGACTTCTTGTCTAAGGAGGAAGGAGAGAAGCAGCAACAACAGCATTGTTTTGTTCTGGGAGCTGATTTCAAGCTAGAGAAACCTGTGAAGGTTGACAGAGAGGAGGTGCCTCTTCGCCATTTCTTTGATGAGTGGCCTCAGAAGAGCAAGGACTCATCCTCTTGGATGAGTCTTGATGATCATTCAAGCTCTAGAACTCAGCTCTCCATCTCCATTCCCACAATGGCCTCAATATACCAGTACCACAATGGTTAGTTCTTCAAATTACTTGGCATGCATATAATATATATATATATATATATATGCACACACACAGGCATTGTGTTCTCATGTTGTTGTTGTTGTTGTTGTTGTTGTTGGGTGTGTTCCTGTTTTGCAGAAGGTTGAACTGTGCTGGTGTTCATTTGTTTGTTCTTTCTCTTTCTGTTCCTTTGGTTCTATGTGTCTCAGTGGCTGATAAGCCTCTTGATTGAATGAATGAAAGAATCAATGTATGAGACTTTGTTGTATGTTTATCTACTTGAATACCATTTCATGAAAGCTTACTGTGCCATGTTAAATAATAACTAGATTCCAAGATTAATGAACTCTATAAACCATGAATATATTCAAGCATTTTTCTGCAAACTTTTAATGCTTCTGCTGATTGATATGTTGACACTGCATTCAATCTCTGTATAACATGCAGTGAATTCTGAATTCATTGAATCAAATGTGTGACTTAATGGAACTGAAATCAAGTTAAATCTGGAAAACAAACATATTCAGCAAAGAAGTTCACATTAAGCAGGAGTAGTAGCCTGCCTTATTTTATTGGTTGGTTCTTTAAATAAGAGAAAGAAGTTGAATGAGAGGATTCTGAAAGGTTTGGTCTTTGTTGTTGAGTTGAGACCACCCATAACTTAATGACTGGAACTGATCAGACAAAAGACAGTCATGGCAGACAAACTTTAAGATGAATGCAAAGAGTTGATGCTCTTACATGTCAGATCCAGAGGATTAATTAATTATATATCTATATATCTATATATATAAACTATGAGTAGTTGCTATAGATGATATTATTATTATCCACATGGAAGCTTGGTCAACACTGTATCATGCAGGGCATTGCTCTTCTCCTGGATCACTTGTTATAATAAAATATTATTATTATTTAAAATAATTATAATTTTCTTCTTTAAACATATATATATTATCTTATTCAACAAAATATCACATATGCTTTGATTTCTAAATTTTTTAATTTAATAAGATCCAAAAATAATTTGATTAATAAAATTAAAATTTAAGATTAGTGGGTGGTAAGCCACATAGTTTAAAATGTAATTTTCTCAAATTATTTAACATTTTTGGTGTGTATTAAAAATATGTATTTATGTGTGTCTGTGTGTATATAAAAGAAGAGAAATTGCTGAATTTTTGTTTGTACGTCAATGAATACACAAAAAAATACATCTGGATTTAGAGGGAAGGTAGTGAAGGGTACGATGTACCCCCAGGCAAAATAGTACCAGCAGGTCTGGGCCTGGGATTTGTCAGAGGTGAACAAGGGAGTAGTGCGTGGGGTCTGATCCTACGGCCAGAAACGTATGCAACCTGCACTCTAAAACGGACCCGCTGCACCTGCGAGTGCAGCACAACTGAACCCTCTTCCCACTTTAACCCTCATAAACTAACCTTATTTAACAAGCATGCCATAATTTTTTTATATAACCTGTACTTACATAGAGTAGGGTGGTCTTTAGTCTACATAAATAAAATAGGGGAAAATAAAACTAAAACAAAGGTAAAGATACAAATTACCTATTCCTTTCTCAAACATGAGTTAAAAAAATGTATATTTTATTATGTTTTTCTAGTTTGCATTCTCAAAATATATATAAATATGATAAGTTTATGTCAGGAACATGCAAAGATGTGGAGTAAGCTTAACAAACATTTGTTTTTTTTATATAATTTTTTAAAGTAATCAATCGAATAAAAAAATAATTAAAAAGTAATTATACATTTATAATAAAAAAATAGAGAAAATTATAAACAACCTTTTAAAGATTACAGCAATATTGAATGGAGAATATAGAAGCAAATTATTTGGACTTTTAGGATGTAAACAAAAAACAAAAAAAATTTAGTGTTAATTATTTAATTTGAACATGGCTCCCATGTGTTCCCATGTAACTCAAAAGGTGAACAGGTTACTCTGGGTAAAGCATGGGCTGGGCTGTTATCATGATGGCCCACTTGACCAGAGATCCACTTACATAAAGGAACTCACTAGCTGCACTTTTTCACAGTTCCTTGCATCCATCTTTTTATTTATTTATTTATTTTTTTTTATTTTTGGGAAAAAAATAATGGAAAAGAAAAAGTCAGGGTGCTCCCTCAAAGTCAGATGCTCTTTCAATCCAAGTTCCAGTTAAATGAAATCTTTCTCTTTTGGGGGGCCCCCACCTTCTTCAATCCATGTTTCAATCTAAATGCATAAATAAATTTCACACTGTTCATCAACTTCTTCTAGAAATGCACAGTCTTAGTCCCCCACCAAAAGAATTTCCTGTTCAGCAAATATTAAAAAGTTTCTCTCATATCTAAATTTGCAGGAAAATTCTCAGTAAAGAATAAACTGCCATGATTTCCATCCACATTAATTGAAATACAAGAATGTATGCAAAGTTTCAAATACCAAATAAAGCTCCTGTTCAAAAATAATATATACATACATATTCAAGCTTCAAAGAAAAAAGAAGAAGAAATGAACAGAAAAATTGTGCAGAGATTTGCAGAAATCAATAACTAAAGCACTTTCAGAAATCCTTACTGAAAGTTTCCAAATCAAAATTAATACCTGACGACAAAAATGTACAATTTTTTTTTTTCTGTTAGCCCATCAACATATTAAATGAAAAAACAAGTGAATGCTCCCATGCAAAGTATGGTCCTGGCAGTTGTATCTTATGGTCTGGTTTCACAGCTCTGGTAAAGTACTGAAACAATAAAGCCTTCCCATATCCTATTAATAGTCCTTAATGACAGTAGTGGTTGTATGTTCTGGTTCAACGTGAAATCAATTCAATTTCAAATTGCTCAGTAGCTCTCAGTCTCACTCTGGACACCCACCCCACTAGTTGCTCCCCACCACACCTACATAAGAAGCAATAGCTGTTTCACAGTATCTTTGAGCAAATATCACCCATCATTTCAAACATGTGCTCATAAAACCAGATGGAAAAAACTCCAGCCAGGAAAGAAGATCATAAACATACAAGAACTGATATGAGAAAAGAATTGACTTCTTGTTTTGCAGATACTGGACATATAGACAGCATCCAAGGACCTAATTCAATCACTACAAAGTACAACAATACTTGAGGTTGTGCTTGAAGGAAGATGGAGAAGGGTAAAACATAAAAATAAAGTATGGGAAAGAATGCCATATTTGCACATTTGTTTGTTTGTAAATCTTATTTTCTTCATCCAGCCAAACAATAATATTAAAAAAAAAAGTGTTCCCTCTACTCTAATTCTCTTCTTTCAGTCAATATAAAGCTGCAAGAGTTGAAATGACACTAAGAAAAATGAATCAAGTGGCATGCAATCCTCCACCGCTTTCAAGGTTAAGGTCAACCTGCATTGTTAAAGTGATGCAGATTTTAATGTACATTACCATCATAAAATGCTTCCTTCACCCAATTCTAAAAATCAATACCTCAAGTACCAGTGCAAATTGTTTAAGAATTGTGGGTTAAGCAATGTTCAGTTTAAAGAAAAAAAATGTTATTAAAAAGCACATATAATAACACCAGGGAGTTCATGTTAGAACTAGAACTGCTGGCAAGTAGTACAATGTCATCCACTGATGGCAAGTAAATTGTGATCGTTTTTCAGAACAGTAAGAAAGCTGATGGCAAGTTCACTGCAAAATGAAGTCGGATTATTTTATCTACAAAATCAACTATAAACATCAAAGCATGATTTTCAAACATAGAAGACAACACATTATAAAATTGTTCCTGTTCTTCTTAAATCAGTAATATGACAATCAGATTAACGAACCTGAAAAGGCTAATACAACGATCAAGTTTTTCCTCCATAGTACCTGTGCAAGCAACCTTACCAATGCAAAAAGACCCACCAACATTCACAATCCAGAGAAGCTTGAAACATAGAAGAGGATTTTAATCATTACATAGAATTGGTTTCTATTCATATGAGTAAATTATCATTTGCGTCCACAATCTATCAAGCTTTAATCCTCAAATTCCCCTAATTTTGAGATTCCAAAATCAAAAACCAAACAAACTGTGGAAGAATGCATGCCACAAAACAGTTGCCAAATATCTAAACTTTGGACTTTTAGTAAAACATATACAGCCTGGTTTACTAAAATAGGTGATGGTGAACATATGTCTAGCAATCTCCATCTTTTGAGGACATCTTTCTCCCTAATTAGTTGCTAAAAACAATTTTAAATAAAATCAATCCAAATCCCATGGTTGCCCATGGCAAGAATCTAGTAATAACAAACAACATTTTAAGCACCCCTTCAAAGTTGTTAACATGATTGACTTTAAAGATGATCAAAACAATGAGCAAGATCTACATATTAAGCAATTTATGTAGAAAAGTTACTCACAAACCAAGCTTGGGCATGGGTAAATAAGCATATAGAGTCTTGAAAGGAAGAACATCCTTTGACTAGCCACCTTGTAGTTACATAAAAGATGAGTCAAAGCAGTTCAAAAAGACTAAACCAACCAGGCGATGACCCATCCTTCAATATGCTGTTGATAAATGAACCATATATGTACAATTCCGATGATTAATTATATTATTCCAGAGATGAATATGAAGGACCAATATCTTGAGCCTTAACCATACATGTTCAATTATCATCGACAATCATATTCAACAAATAACTAACCGTAGCAATAGCAGATGAAAACTTGAATAGCAATAATTGAAAGGCAAAAATACGAAAGGCTAAGAAATGAAAACATGGAATAATCAGAAATTCAGAATCCATGGGCAAGAAAAACTTCATAAAAATTTCAAAATCCCCTCTGAACACGACAAATGTGTCATTACACACCATAAAAATTCCATTCATATTTACAAATTGATACAGTGTATTGTATCATAAGCAATAGGAAGGTTTCTTCTATGCGGCCAAAATGATAATGCAGGTACAAAATCATAAAGAAGAGATAACCACAAAGAATCAAACTTAGATATACATCCAAAAGAGGAAAATTACGTTGAATAGCTTCAATAAACGTAGGAATATGAACAACTTTGTATATATGGAATAAAGAAAAAGAGATACAACAATAGAGAAATACCATTTTTTACACTGGGCGCCTAATTGGAACGCGAAGTAAAAAAGAACCACTCACATTGCACCAGCCGCCACAAAAGAATCATCTTTTCCACTCCCAACAAAGAAATTCACACACCCTTCACCAATCTTCAGTTTTCACGAAAAAAAGAATAATTTTTTCTCAAACCCCACGTCTCAAATCCAAGAACTAAGAAGAGGAAGCCGAGGATGGAATCCTGAGGCGTCGCCGGCCACTCCGCGTCACCTGCGGCCCATCCTCCAACATCTTCAATTGCCATCGTTTGAAAGCCAAGAAGCCACCCAATCCGATCTGCAAAAGGACACCGATGCCAGCGAACAAAAGCCCGAGCTTTTTCCCGAAATTGAGACGCCCCTTGCGGAGAGGTGGTGGTGGTGGCCCTGGTGGGGCGTTGCGGAGGGGGAAGCGGGTCTCATTGCGGCAAATCTGGCCGGGAGTGCTGCAGGGAGGATGCTGCTGGTTGGAAGGATGGGCAACGTGGATGGCATTGGGATTGGCATTTAAGGTGGCTGGAGACTTGGTGAGGTGAAGGGGCTGGGGAGGATGAGGCTGATGAGGGGGAGACGGATGGGATTTTAGAGGCGGAGTGGGCTTGGGATGGAGAGGTGGAGAGGGATGCGAATTGTGAGAAGGAGGGGGATGCTTTTGGGGAGGAGAAGGGCGGCGGGCTGGAGACGGCGATGGATGTGGCAATGGATGCGGCAATGGAGTGGCGGACAGGAAAGGGGAGAGGGCAAGGATTAGGATTAGGGTTAGGGTTAGAGATCGGGGAGAGAGGATCGCCATGGACGTGGGATTAGGGTTAGGGTTAGGGTTAGGGTTAGGGCCACCAGTCATCGTCCGGCGAGGGAGGAGAGGTAGGGGAAAAGGGAAGCCATGAAATGCCCATTTTCCTGCTTTTTTTGGGAATTTTTTTGGACAATTTTCCAGATGGGCATTGCTTTGAGATCTGAAATTTTGGGAAGATGCACGGCTGTGATTAAATCTAAAGCTGTTGTATTTTTAGAAGGATATCTGGATTTAACTGATTTTTGTCTGGATTTAAATTTACTAAACATAGTTTTACAAGACGTATGACTTGTGAAATTCTTTGATTAACGTTCTAGGATTAGCAGACAACAAAGATTATAGGTAATAAATTACCATTATTAACTGATTTAGGGTAAATATATGTAGAAATATAGATATGACTTAAGAAGGGAAATGAGAACTAATTTGTGGATCACAGATTAATTTGAGTTTTGTGATTCATTTGTGATAGAATATGATTAATGATAAATATATTTTGTAAAACTAAATGAGAGTGAAGTTTCGAAACATATTTGCATATAAAATATAAAAATGTAAATGACTCATCACATTTATTGGAGAAAAAATAATTATAAAGTTATTACTAAAATAAAATGACTTGCTTTATTACTTCCTTGAGTGATTATTTTCTCATGCGGCCGCTCATGTTGATGTATTTCTTCTATAATTTTCTCTTCATTAATTAAATGTGATTTTTTTAAAAAATTACCAAGAAGATGGGTGAGGAAACTATTTTTCTTTTGTGAAAGGGCCATCCAAATTTGGTGTCTTTTGTTTGCCATTAACAAAGAATTCCAAAGCATGTGTTTACCTTATAATGTCAAAACTACAATGCAAAATAAGATTTGAAAGTTTTGGAACTCAATAATGGAACATATATTTTTCTAACAAAATATGAATTGCTTCTTTGTTTTTACAACTATGTCATGTATAGTATGTGTTTTTTTTTCTCCATCCAACTGGTGCATTCCCAAGACAGGATTAAAAGAAAACTTTCCAGTAATACATAATCTCAGCTGTGATATGAACAGAAGTATCAAAAGGAGGCCTTCAATTGAAAGAGTGAGGACTATCTTCCAACTATGGTTGACATACATCCAGCAACAGGACTATCAACAGGCCCCATGATGCCAAAACTCTTTGAAGCAATCCTTTTTTGTTTTACTAAAACAGCATCCATGCCACATTGCCATCATGATATAAATTTCTCTTTCAAAGAAACATACATATATACATTGACTTTCATCTCATTTGACTTGTTTTAAATGTTTGGCATGGAACCTTATGTAGTAATCTTAAGGTATATATCAGTGAAATTGCCACTTTCCTTGTTTTAAAAGACTAAAGTAGAAAACTAGGATTCTTTGCCACTATAGCCAAATTGGAGCATCCAATGCTGCATCCTATACTGGATACAATTCATACTGATGTTAAGAACAAATTCTCTTTTACAGTCTTGCAGTTGAAGATTAAAGTTTTAAAGTTTGAAGTGTATGGATTCTAGAAAGGAAGTTCCATGGCATTCATCCTTGATCTGGAAGGCCAAACATCCATGAAATAGAATTTTTGTGTATTTCTTGTCCAAATGCATGCTTAATTTCTTCCAGACTTAGTTTTAGTTAATTAGTTGTCGAAAACTGTTTAATCTATCAACACATAATCCATTGTGTTTTTATACTTGTAATGCTTTGTCAGACGTTGAATGTGTTCAGAAAATGACAACAGTGATAAGCGTTTTATATCTTATATAAAACCTTATGCACAAGCTAGCATGATAATAAACTAAGTCATCTAACAGTTCTTGTGCCTCTATCAAACCCTACTGAAAGAAAAGAAAAAGAAAAAGAGATTGAATTCAACCTGTGGCCAAAAACCAACAGAAAAAATGGATATACAGACCCATTAAAGCATGTATAAAATAAACATTAAGAATTCAAAAGTGTAATAATTGATCAAAAGGCATGTTGAAAATGAGTTTGCTCAATTGACAAAAGTTATCCAAGTATCATCAGTACTGAATATAACTGGTTCTTCAATGAAGCTTAATTAAATAAATTAAAGAGAATTTCTTTGTCAAGTGCATTGCCAATCACTTATCTTCTCACCCAACAATTTTTAACTTAAAAGGATAAGAAAGCAAAAGAAAAAAGAAGCATTTGCCTGCCCATAGTTGAAATCAATGAGGACTAATTATTGAACTAAAAAAAGCAGATATCGCCGCAAAAGGAAGGGTACCTTGGATGATCAAACTTGGCAATATAATGTATCTGGCCAATGAAAAGATTGCTTCCAATCACTGATAAAGAACTGTCATTGTACTAAACGTAGCAATTAACATATGGTGCAAGTGAATCAGTTCTTTTATTCTATGAAGAATCCAATGATGAAGACAGTGAGGAATCTTTAGACAATTTAGCAAACATGATTAACTTTTTTTCGGTTCATTACACGACAATTAAAGCCAGAAAAAGGATCTCTAAAAAGAGTCAATGGTGAAGAGAATTTCAATGAAGGAGAGGGACATCAAGGGTTTGTCTTTGCAGAACACTTTTTTTTTAAAATTTTAATTCATGTATAGTCAATAAAAATACTAGTATATACAAAGGAGTGAATATGATGTTAGTGATATTTTGAGTCATGCTAGCACTACTACTTTGATGGACTCATGAAAGAAAGGACAAGGACTAAAGGTGTCTATGATGAGATTCTTTTAAAGTCAGGGGGCAAACATTTATATTCATCAAAGACCTAGCTTGTTGATTCCCTAGACAACATGATGTGGTTCTCTATAAGAGTACAACTCAATCTTCCCCTCAATTCATTTGAAGAATCATTGGCAGGAGGACACATGATTCTATCTAGCTATATATATACCCATGCAAAACCATTTCTAAACTTAAACCCAACTTATTAATTACCATAATGTGCAATGGATGAAAATCTGGTTTGATAACCAAATTAACACAGTATTGAACTAATGAGAACCATCCAATATTGGGTGTCAGATTCTACTCAAGACATGACTGAAGGGACTGATTCCCATGTTTGCACATGCCAACTCCATTGTGACACACCCTTCAATTATTGACAGCAATTTCTTGCCTAGCTAGACATGAATCACATTCTACATGTTTTTTATTTTTCTTGACAAAGATCATGACTTCAAATTGAAAGTTCCATCTTAATGCCATGTATGATGTTTCTCATTTACTAAAGCTGGCAGATAAATATACTTGTCCATAGTTTTTTAAAACAAGGGAGCTTGCCAAACTATAGAGTGAGCACTAGTGGGTTGCTAAACTTCAATTGAATAAACATTGTAGCTGATTGTCACAGTTGATGGCTGATTTGTAGTGATTTCAGTTGTCCAATTTGATTGATTTGGGGAGGTATATGTCTGATTTGAGTGATGGGTCAACTCAGTAGTCAATTGTGCGGAGGATGAAGTGGCTCACATGCATTCATGTCATTCATACCATCATATCATCGTCCCATTTAACCCATAACGCTTGTGAAATTATTTCACATCATCATCATCATCATCATCATCATCATCAACATCATCTTATTTCATTTCAATCATTCCAATTCCATCTACAATTATCTTCCCATAATACCCATTTTACTTCCTATACCTCGGATTCTGGAATTTCTAATTTTATTTATTTATTTATTTATTGAATTACCGCAATGCCCCTGTGATCTTTTGTATATAAGTGAACATCCCACAAGCGGCGCATCTAAACGGTTACAAGAGATAAGCATTAGAAAGGAAAGAGCGGTACAGTACACCCGCGGAGATGATGATAGCGTACCTGGACCAGCAGCTCCGATTAGCTCCCGGAACCGATGTGGACCCTTGCGGCGCCGGCGGAGAGATTCACCCTGATCTAGCTGCAGCTAGTGAGGACTTCGGCGGCGTAGTACGAGCCCTCCCCGCTGCCGTGCACCGCCCTCGCTCCGCCGACGATGTCGCCGAGGTAATCCGCCAGGCGTTGAGGTACGATCATCTCACCGTCGCCGCGAGGGGGAACGGGCACTCGGTCGCCGGCCAGGCGTTAGCTCCTGGCGGCATCGTGCTCGATATGAGGACGATGTCGCGGATGGAGCTCGTCCGGGGAGACGGCGGCCAGATTTGCGCCGATGTAGGAGCGGGTGTTCTATGGGGGGAGTTGCTGGAGTGGGGGGTGGCGAAGCACGGGCTATCACCGGCGTCGTGGACGGACTATTTGGGGCTGACGGTAGGGGGAACGCTCTCCAACGCGGGGATCAGCGGGCAAGCGTTCCAAAAAGGGCCGCAGATCTCCAACGTCGACGAGCTCGAAGTCGTCACCGGCGATGGCGAGCGAGTGGTTTGCTCTCCGAAGAGCCGCTCCGATCTCTTCTTCGGCGTCCTCGGTGGGCTCGGCCAGTTCGGAGTCATAACCCGCGCGAGGATACCTCTAATCCCGGCGCCGCCTATGGTGGGTATTCTCACTCGCCGGTCACTCCACCGCTTCCAGTGCCTATCATTTTTCACATTTTGAAATAGGTTAAAAAACATGCTTAAATTTTTACATTCTAAATTTGACCGAAATATCCTCGTGATCATAAAAGTAGACAAAAGATTACTACAAAAGATTATTATTATTATTATTGATTTTTTTCACTATTTTTTTAAAAAAATATATATATATATATTTATTGATTCTCAGGTGCGGTGGATTAGAGTGGTGTATGCTTCGTTCGAAGGGTACAAAGCTGACGTGGAGTGGCTAGTAGGGAGGCCTGAGCGGGAGGGGTTCGACTACATTGAAGGTTTTGCATTCGTAAACCGAGGTGGTGATCCGGCGAGCGGATGGGAATCGGTTCCGATCGGACCAAGTTCAGTTTTCGATGCGAGTTTGGTCCCGCACGGGTCGGGTCCACTGCTCTACTGCCTTGAGGTGGCGCTCTACCACCAGCTCCACGACGGTGTGGATAAGGTAAACTCACATCAAACCACCCCAAGGCCATTCTCGTCTTTTCCTCCACATTAATGGCTTGTCCTTTACTTAGTTTAAGAGCGACAATGCCACGTTTCTCTTTCTCCGCATGTGGCACCGGATATTCTGGCCCCATCATTCCTAAAATACCCTTAAGCTAGACATTAAAAGTGAATTTCCATGAATTCCCACCCGTGAATGCGAGCATTTCCTTTTGAATTTTTTCTGAAAAGGTCTGACTGGTTTACCGTTTGTGAATTGGTTGGTTGCAGAGAGTGGATGAAATGCTTCGGCCGCTGAAGTACATAAGAGGGCTAGAGTTCACTGCTGAAGTGAGCTACGTGGAATTTCTCTCACGTGTGAACCTGGCGGAGTCAGCCGCGCGTGCGAACGGGAGCTGGCACGCGCCGCACCCATGGCTCAACATCCTTATCTCGGCCTCCGACGTGTCCCATTTCGACCGCCACGTGTTTCAATCTGTTCTCAAAGATGGCATCGGTGGGCCCATGCTTGTGTACCCACTTCTGCGAGCCAAGTAAGCCTCTGAAAAGCCTTTTTCCGGTAATTTCATCCCTCTTGAGTCTTGTTCATGGGTCCCATTTTTGTGTCCTATCTGGCAGGTGGGACCCACGGACGTCAGTGGCGTTACCGGACAGTGACGTATTCTTCTTGGTGGCTCTGCTCCGGTTCAACCAGCCATACCCGATCGGACCACCGGTCGAGAGCCTGATATCCCAGAACCGTGAGATCCTCAAACGTTGCAAATCCAACGGCTACGATTTCAAGCTCTACTTCCCCAACTACAAGACAGAGCCCGAGTGGGTCCGCCACTTCGGCCAAGACTGGGCCCGGTTCGTCGACCGCAAGGCTATGTATGACCCACGGGCCATCCTCTCCCCGGGCCAAAACATCTTCTCTCGGGCCCGTCCTCCTTCATCGGGATCATAAACCCAACCGAAATCCTGACCGTTGGATGAGGAAATCTATGTATGACCATGATCTTTTCCTTTATTTTGCTTTTGTACATCATTGATAAAAAAGAAGAAGAAGGGATGGAAATTAAGAAGGTTTTTGGAATTTATTAAAAAAAAGGAATCCTTTATAGAACTTCAGTTTGGTAGAATTATACATAATCCGATTCGAATAATTGTAAAATATAGATCCAGGTCAAGCTAACGTCTTAGCATGTTTAAGTTGGGTCCCATGATAGTTCAGAACACAAGCACGCGTGCACAAACCCCTCCAAAAACCTTTAAGTAACAACAATACTCACTTTTTTTTTTAAGGTATTAATAGAAATTAAAAAGAAAAATAATTATTCCATATATATATATATATATATCTGGAGGAAAAATGGAAAAGAAAAAGGTAACATTATTGGTGGAGATGGAGATGGAGATGGAGATGGAGGTAGTGGTTGGTTGGAGTAGCTAGATGGAGAAAAGGGAGTGGGTTTTGGTGGTATATGAAAATTACCTAGTATGCTTCTCAAATGACAAGTGACAAGCACTTACAGCCAGATGAGGAGACAAAAAGGGTGTAAGGTAATGGAGTCATGCATGCAAAGCATGGTACAAGAAAAAGAAGAGGTAATGTGCAGGGTTGAACTAATGTTCATGGATTGTGACACTTTTTTTTTATAGGCCACACTAATTTCCTCTTCTTTTCTTTATGATTATTATTATTATTATATTTATGATTTTGCATCAACTGGTTATTACCTCGGACTATGACATCAACTTTTTACCTCTCCTTCATAACTTGCTTTCTTCTTCATTAATGCAATCCAGCAGTTTGTACTTTCTACCACATTGGGCCAAAGAAAAGGTTTTTTTTGCCCCCCTTAAACCAATATAACAGATTTTAGCTAGACAGGTGTTATATATATATATATATACCCCTACTATTAATTAAGTTGTTTAACTTATTAGATTATGTGTTTTTACATGTGTTTAAAACAGACAATGCTGATGACTTTAAGTGGCCCAAGATATATTAAAAAAAAAAAAACTAGCATGGGTTATTGAAAATCGTCAAATTTAACTAATTGCACAGTAATTTAAGATGTCAACTAAGTTTAACATAAAACAAGGATGTTTTAAATAATTTACTTTTTAATATCCCTGACTAAGTGATAAATTTACTTTGTATATATACATATATGTGTGCATGCGTGTGTTTAGACACACACACACACAAACATAAATATATATTTTTTCTAAATTACAAGTTTACAGGTAACATACATAGAAGAGGGTTTTTTGGAAATTAAACCCATGCAAATCAAGACATCAGTGAATCCTTTAGTGCATTAAAGTTCTCTAAGGGTCATGATAATAAAGTAAGGGAATTTTTGGTAACTTTACTCCAAACAAACACGTACATATGTCCATCCCAACCAATAGATATACAAATAAATATATAAGTAGGAAACATAAAAGTCATGCATGGTGATTATTAATAGTTGTGGTAGCTTTAATTGGCACAAGGCCACACACAAGTGCATGCAAATTAAATGAGAAGAAGCAAAAGCAAGAAAGATAACAAGCAATGCCAACTAGCACAACCATTCCTTTAGGGGACCAAAGACACCTGATCACTCCTTTTTAAACCTAACCAATTAAACAGCTCTTCAAAATATCACTTCAAAGTGACAATTAAGAAAGCAAGATTCCGACCAAAGACACTATTTGAGCTTCTAAACTCCAGACATCCTCAGTCATTCAAACCCACTTCAAATCTTAAACTAAGATTAACCACCCAACCCCACTTGTGCTTAAACAAGCCTTGCTTTTGTAGACTGAGGATTAGGTTGGTCGGAAAAATCTATATCTTTCTTTGATAAACCTTTAGACAGACCTCAATATTTTATTGTTGCTATTATTATTATTATTATTATTATTAATATGTTTAATTAAGTTGATGGAGTCCAAATCTATTGGAGTTATATTAACTTATAAAAACAAGAATGATTGAATCTTATGATAGATCACACCATCTTTAATAATTAATACTGCATGGAATGCAATAATTGACGTAAGGGTGGCTTTCAAACATCATCTTCTTTCACGCATGTTGGCATAACCAGTCACCATCTTTGGATGGTTGCCAGAGAGCTCATCTTTGTCCTTTGTTTAATATTATGCATGGCCATCAAATGAAAAACATGATGGAGTATTAAACTAATTAAAGATGGATGCATGGTTGAAACTTGAGAGAGAGAGAGAGAGAGAGAGAGAGAAGTAAACAAAAAGCAGGTTCTTTTACTTTTTCATGAGTCACAACTCACAAGATGGGAGGGAATCTGATTCCCCATGCAAATCTGCATGGATTTTAACCTAAAAAGCAGATAACGTAGCAGTAAAAAGATGAGCCACTCACCTTCCCATGCAATGATACCAGCATAATTTCCCCTCTCCCCACACCTTTAGTTTAAGGACCATACAAAGGTTCAAATCTGCATAAAAAAACTCAAAACACAGTAAACTAAGGAGATACTACCATGTTATACACTAGTCCCAATGTCATGCATGCATGCCATGCAAAACTGTAGATTACTAGATAGGAAGCTTTGGGAAAATATATATTGCTGGCCTTGGGTTTTGAGCTGAATGAATCACTTTAGGGTAAAGAGATTGGCTTTGTTGATGATGGTGTGGTCTTATAGCCAATGGATATTCTTCCAAGTACCGAGATGGATTTTGTCAAGACTTGGTGAAGTCTATTATATTAAGCAGTCTATATATATATGTCTTTGTTCTCTGACTCTTCTCTCCATGCACAAATATATATCATGTCATGAGACTTTTCTTTCTTTCTTATTTATTTATTTTTAATAAATATTTATTAGGACTACCTAGTTTGCTTTGTTGCTTGGCTGGTGGAGATTAGTGTGTGTGTGCGAGAGAGAGAGAGAGAGAGAGAGAGAGCTAATGGTCACATCTGAAGCTTTGTTTTTCTTCAACCTTTAGACAAGAAGTATGATGTAGCACTTCGATGGATTTAGACTTTGAGCAGAGAGATAAAAGATATTTTATATGGAGAAAGGACGTCCTTTAATTAGAGAGTACTTAGTGGATCGTTGGAGTGGGCCTTTCTTGGGCTAAATCTTGTTAGAAGGCCTTCAATTCGACTCCAAATCATTGCCCATCACAAAAAAGCTCACTTATGCATGCATATGCCCATGAAAAAGACATTAATGTATAATTTAATGTTACAAGAAGTATGATGATGAAGGTGAATGTTAATATTTTTTAGTAATCTTGGGTTTTCAATCGTTTTCTTTATGATACATATATGCTACATGATTCATATATATATTAGTTTTAAGATTTTAGATTGAATTAAATCTTTTAATTTTCATGATGGAGATATATATATATATATATGTGTGTGTGTGTGTGTGTGTGTGTGTGTGTGTGTGTAATAGTTAAAAGATCCATCACTCTCTTGGTTTTAAGACAAGTTAGCTCATGTAATATGTCAAAAAAATAAAAATAAAAATAACAAAAGAAGATCAGCATCTCCATTTAATTAAACTTAAGAGCTATTCTCCAAATTCTAATTAAACTGAGAACAAATTAAATGATATCATCTTAGACTTTCTTGCAAACAGGAAGGCCCACAAGTATTCAGATCTATATATATGAGATAGGTGATAATGATGGGAAGGCCAATTTATAAGGCTAATAAATACCAAATTGGAGCTAACATATAATGAAAGGCATTGATCAATTGAACATTGTGGTCCTAGAACTCTCATGGTCCCAAAATGGATGGGCATTATACTGGAGTTCAATAAACAACTCAATATGACAAGCATATCTCACCCACTCAACACAACCCCAACAACGTAGCTACTTCTTCTATAATCCCTTCTGGTACCATTGCTCCCAAAAATCAACATATATAGCTGTCCTCTTAATTATGTTCATTAGCTATGAGAACATTAGTAGTTAGATTTTGGGTAGTGAGACTCATATATAAGAACTAATTATGATCACTAAACAATGAAATAATCATGTATAGAATTCTTTCTTTATTATCTTGCCAACTTTTGTTGCAGAAATTAGCTAACAAGGATGATGAAATACCACCACCACATAATATAAGAACTTTTGTTGCAGAAGTTAGGTGGTGGGTCCCTATCTTAATACGTAGATCGGTATGGCCATGCAGGATCTCGGTCCCACATCCGTGCAGCCTGCGGGGTGTGGGACGCGATGGGCTAGGACCATAGTCCCCACATCGCCCTGCGAGACGCTCCTCTGATTGATATACCACCACCAACCCTTCCCTCAGAATCGCAGCTATGGAAGTTAGAATGGTGGGTCCCCTGCCTTAATACTGAGTATCGAGCTATGGCTAGATCTTGGGTCCCACATCCGCTGTGGGCCCGGGGAGGGGTGTTGGGGACGCAGCTGGCTAGGGACCATAGTCCCACATCGCTCGTGGGACGCCTCATCTAGTTGATATACCACCACCAACCTTTCCCTGAATCGCTAGGCTATGGAGAGTTAGGGTGGTGGGTCCCTGTCTTAACATGGTATCGTAGCTATGGCTAGGATCTCGGGTCTCACATCTGCCTGGGCCCGTGGGGGTGTTGGGACGCAGTGGCTTAGGACCATAGTCCCACATCGCCTGTGGGAGACGCTTCCCTCTAGTTGATATACCACCACCAACCCTTCCCTGTAACTGCGGTTATGGAGAAGTTAGGGTGGTGGGTCCCTGTCTTAACAATTACTACATGATTTCTCAATGAACACTGGCAATTAGACAACAAGCTCACGGAATGTATCCATTTCTTAAGGAAATTTTCTAATTTATTATAGAAGGAATGAGATTAGATTTTGAGGCTTCATGCATAGTTATTTTTTTATTTTTTATTTTTTGAGGTAGGGCGCGGGTGGGGAAATTGCCACAACGTCTTCACCCTCTTGAAACTAGAGAGCGCGGTCAGGAGGAATCAAACTCGCGTCTCTCCCAAGTGCATAGTGTGAGGTGTCCAGCACTGTTTGAAGCTCTAAGATGGATGTATAACTTAATATTGAGTTTGTGCAGGAATTACTGTAGCAACGGGGATGCAGAGAATGGCTGTAAACCTCACTGAAAATTTTCTTTTCTGCCAGGTACTGCAGCAAAGTTACTGTAGCATATATACAGTAGCATCCGTGAGAGAATTTCTAGTTCTGGGAATTTCGTGCGGGCGCCATGTGACCCGCATGGAGACCGTATGGGTTACTGTAGCATCCCGAATGAGATACTTAACTCTTTATTCTCTCTTCAATGAATAGTGCATTCTCTGAGGTTTTTTGAGAGAAAAAGAAAGGGAGAGAGGGCTATGGGTTAGGGCTTCAACATCCATCAAAGGGGAAGCCTTGAAGACATCCTAGAGCTTCGGATCCGAGCTTGTGAGCTCATGAGAAGAAGAAGTGAAGGTATATTTGTACTCTTCTACTTCATTCTTGTAAACCTAAGCTAGGGGTTGCAAGAAAGTGGGAAAGTTGCTAGGGCAAGTTGTTTATCATCTTGTTGTGTGTTCTTATTTGCTCAAGAGAGGCTTATTGTATGTTTGTATGCATTGATTAGCCGGATTAAACTAGGTTGTAGCTTAAGGGAGAAGAAGAACACTGTAGCACTTCCCATATCAATTGAACACTCTAGGTCCTTGTGGTTTCTCTTTGTAGTGAGGAGTTTTCCCACAAGGATTCTTCCTGAAAAATGATGTACATTGGTTTTTGAATGAGAATTGTGTATTTGTTTGTCGTTTGATCCAAAGGGGGTGAATAGTATTGACTGCCAGGTTTTGTCCGCTGTGTGTTGTATACCCCGGGCTCCCCAACACATAGTTATTTCTTTTGATGAATCTTGCATATTGTTAAACCAATAAATTCCAATTTGCTTGACCTTCTAGTTTTTATAGTCGAGTTATTGGCTGGATGGCAAATGATGATCATATGTATGTATATATGCATTTATTTATTTTGATATAAGTAGATTGATCACTTAATTATTGGAAAGAAAAATATATTATGAGAGGAATCTAGGTAAATTTATGGAAGGCTACTATAATACATTAATAATAATAATAATAATAATAATAATAATAATAATAATAACATACAGGTGACACTTGTGACAAACAAACTATTAATCGTTTGCCTTGGTAGCACAACCAAGAAAATATGAAATTGAGAGCTTAGGTGGGATCGATGTTGGTCAACGAATTTTTGGATCACTTGCAAGAGATGTCAATGCTTTCCTTTTTAATCATAGAGCTGGAGTCCTTGAGCTTTATTTTCTTAACTGAGAGATTGCAAATACTTAGAGAAAAATCATATGATTAATTTTAAATATAATCGGAACAATTCAATGGGAGTAAATAGAATTAAAATTGCGGTTTTTCCGTCATAATCACGTAATATAAGTAGTGGCATGGACTAGGAGGTGTTAGGCATTCTTAAGCAAAATCTCAAAGTCGTTCTTCTAGGAGGCCCATAAATCACCAAAGGAAATTTTATAATGGGTTAGGCTGAGTATGTGACTGGATATTTGTGGGCCCCACACTTTTTTTTTTTTTTTAAAATTTATTTCATTTAATTGTTTTGCATGTAAGACTGTTAGAAAAGAAATTTTCTTTTTTTTTATTAATTTTTTTTTTTAATTTTTATATCTTATTAGGTTTTCAAACCCTAGCCGCCATCCTTTGTTTTTTCCGATATAGTCTCTCGTTTGAACCAAAAAAGAGAGAGAGATCTTGCCTCTTTCCTTTTCTTTTTTTCTTTTTGGTGTGTGGTGCCGGCGGCGAGGACGGAGATAGACCTCTTCGTCAAGGTTATGTGGTTATCGTTGGGAGGTAAGCGTGCTCTTCCTAGATCTAGGGTTAAGTGGTGTAATTTATCTCCTAGATCTTGTTGTGGTATGTCAATGTTTATTTAGAGATTAAGTGGTGAAATTCTTTTTATCTCCTAGATCTTGTCGTGGCATTACTACATATTCTTGTTTAGGGTTCTGATATATGTTTAGTGGTTTGATTATTGTAGGATAAAACCGGCTATTACACAGTGGTTTTTCTACATTGATTTGAATTCTTCTTGTTGCCTTCATTCATGCACAAATTCTTTATGTTTTAAAAAAACATTATTATTATTATTTTTGGGGAAAAATCAGAATTTTTTTCAAATTTTGTTTTTCATTTGAATGTGGATTTACAATTAGTGTGCTGACGTCACTAAGCACACACACATAATATATATATATATATTGATAGGTTATAATGGCTTCATGATCTGTGTAGAGTTGTCCAAATCTTTATATATTAATAATATATATATATATTCTTTTTATTATAATGAAGCATAGTTTTGTAATTTTTGTAATTATTATTTTATTAGTTATTAGAGTTCAGATGCTCATGAATTTTAATGATGATAATGTCATTAATTTTGTTTTTTTTTCTAATTATTAGAAACTATTCATGTATGGTATTGGGTTGTTGGATGTTTAAGTGTTATGATAGTTAGTGTGGGAATTTGATCTACTGTATATCCTTGTGTATTTTTAGTATGTTTAGCATCTTAATACCTTTGGGATATGCTCTCAATTATAGGGTATTTTGTGGAAGCCTAATTTCGTGGCGCTTATAGTTTTGATGTTAGCTAGTCAGGTAAGTAAACCACCTATATATATATATATATATATTAACTTTGGCTATTTATTTATTGTTTTGTTAAGTGTGTTATTGTTGATATAATTGGTTTAATTTTTTTGTAAGAAAAACGGGATCACCGGTATTTTTGTGGACAATGATTTTTGGACTCAACATATTTTTGTTATAGAAATTGTAGTCCCCAATTAATCGTGCGATAACCCCTCGTCACGGGGTTAAACATTGGCGAGTGTCGACACGCATCTTCGACATGAAACTATAGTTTCGCACCGCTCCGTCGGTGAAGAATAACGACTCGATATTCTTGCTCGGGTCACCGAGGGTAAACCCTATGAGTTCGAAATCCGACTCGGGTCACCGAGTTTAAATAAATGAGTTATGATATTTTTGTTTTTAGCGATTAGTTGTTTGGGGGACATATATGCTTGTTATTTTTGGTAAAAGTAAATCATATGATTTATTTTTCGATTTCTAAATTTCACTTTGTTATTTATTCCGCTTTGTTACATTTTGTATGTTTTTTGAAATTATTGAATATTTTTGTGATCCCGATATTTTTAGTGGTTGCTTATTGGGCTCTCAAGCTCATAATCCTGTTGTTAATTATTTTTTCAGGTTTTGAGGCCTTGTATGTCTACTTGGTTTCGGCTTTGTAGGTGTGCGGCCGTTTGTCAGCGCACTGGGCCTGATGAGCCGGGTTCGGGGCGTGACAATATTCATTATACTTTTATCCATTAATCTCCTACTCCAGTTGATGCTTACGAGCTCTGCTACTTGTCTTCAGAATATACAACACATTCAGTTTATTGGAGTTTAAAAGCTAATTTTTTCTCATTTCTTTACCCTTATTTCTAGTGGATTATTTTATTATTGCTTATTTCTAGTGGATTATTTTATTATTGATTAGTTAATTAAGAACTTATTATTTTGGTTTTATAAAGTGGACAATTCATGAACCCTCAATCGTGTATTTGAAAAAGTTGACTCTCAACCTTTTACTTTGAAAAAAAATGAATTATCGGCTTTCTAGCGGTTAGGACTTATCATTAATTTTTTTTATTATTATCTTGAGAGTAGTATCTAAGATATTTTATACACCGAAAAAATTTAAGAACCAAGACTCTTTTTTCTTCTCTTCCAACCTCACAACCTTTAAGAACATGAACCATGGGGAGAATTTTTCAAAAAATTTATTTGACTAGAACTTGATATGTATATACAAATAAAGTGGATAAAATATAAACTTATAATAAACTAAAAATACAAAAAAATTAAGGTATCATGAGAAGGAGAGATAAAAACAAAACAGAAAACAACCGAAAAAAAAAATCTATTGAGAAAAAAGAGAATGATAAAAAGTAATTAAAGAGATTGATAACACCATTCGAACTAGGCCTCATGGCTGAAAAGAAGCGCTTGATATATATTATACTTTGTTTTTGTATGATTAATTTTTTTTAAAAAAATTGGATAAATCAGGTGCTTATACACCATTAAATAAAACTTATATTGCTTCAATAATAATTAAAAAAAAAGCATTTTATAGCATGTTGTGTCATAGATGTAGAGTGACAAAGCAGAGCAACAGTATGATTGATTTTGAGTTTAAAGGTTGTTTCTTCCATGAATCATGAGTATTGTTGAGAAATTTACGTACTGATTCCAAGTCTTGCATATATTATTCATTGACATGCTTGAAGTCATTTACTCGTGTTTTTTTTTATCCTAGTCTTGCATATATATTCTTGGTTGAGTAACTGGCCTGGACAGCCAATGCTGACAACACTTTTGAGACGTTTGTCTGTTAATGTCCTTTTCCATCCATCTTCTTGTGTCCTTCCATTAACTTTCACATGTCTTGTGGATTTATGTGTGACTTTTTTTTAAAATACTAAAAAAAAACATGGATAAACCATTGCCACTAAAGAGTTTTATCCAATTTTTTTTTAAAAAAATTGTTCAATTGTTTTTTTTTTTAATAATTATGGGAGAAGACCATTGACTTGGGCTTGTTATCTACTAATCTGACGGCCGTGTGGAACGCATATATATCATTGCAAAAGAACACACAGTTTTCTTTGGTGACAAACCTTCAGCTCATCATGGTTTCTGTTAACTTAGCAGGCATGACAGGAGCCATTCTTGCACCATTATTACCTCATGCTCTGGACAAATTAATCAGCTGTTTGGTGGAGTATCTTTCCAGGGACGAGGCATCATCCTCTAGTGAAGTAGATAAACATCAACAACTGCAGAATGAGCAGGAAGCCTTGGAAGATGCCAATATCAAGCTCAAGATTATGCAAGATGAAGTCAGGAAGTTGCATAAACGAGATAAAAAAAATATGAGGCTTATCCATATCAACAACAAACTCAGAGATGTGGGTTATGAGATTCAAGACTTGGAAGGTGATTTGGAGTACATGGAGCTGCAACGAAAGGTTGAGGAGATCAACCTGCAGGATGAAGCTGATGACAAGAGACAATCTAAAAAACCAAAACGCTTGTTTTGGTTTTCTTGGATAACAGGACAATCAAGCAACAAAAGACGTCGGCTTTCTTCATCTGTGTCCACAGGTTTGTTGTCTTTTATATTTGTCTTAATTAATTTATCCAGTATATTTTTCATGTTCCTCTCAATCTGTATATATATTTGCATGCTAGATGGATAAATTAATCAAGGCAGATTTAATTTATGGAAATTATACTTTGGAATTTAATTATATTGCAGATGATATAGTGAATAGGATGAGGACTATTGTAAAACAAATTAATTGCATTGACTCAGAGATGACTACTGAAATTAAGGTGGATCAGTTGTTTCAACAAATTGTCCTGAATGGTGTTTATGATCCTTGGGGACAACATCAAGTGAAAAAAAACCATGGACGTGAGACGACATCATCAATAAAGGAAAGGAAGATATATGGTCGAGACTCGGAAATTGAAAGGTTGACAGAGTTGCTGACAAAACCAACTAAGCTCATTGGCAATATTTCTGTTGTATCAATTAGTGGGATGGGTGGTATTGGCAAAACTGCTCTGGCAGAATTTGTCTTTAACAGCCAAGAAATTAAAGATCATTTTGACAAAAGAGTATGGATATGTGTTACAGACAACTATGACAGATTCAGAATCATCAAAGAAATCATAGATTTACTTTCTATGGATGATGACATTAAATTTCCACATGATACTACCAGTTTGGATCTTCTTGAGACAAAACTTAAAAGAAGTCTAACAGGGAAAAAGTTTCTGCTGGTGCTAGATGATGTTTGGTCTGCTGAATGGCAACAACTCCTTGACTCTCTTCGATCTTCACAGGTTAAGATTGTTAAAATCTTGGTGACTTGTAGAAATCCTAAAGCATTAGGAAGTCAAGACAGAAATTATGGCATTTCTTTGGAAGGTTTATATGATGCAGAATGCTGGTCATTTTTTTTTAATTGTGTCTTCGCAGATGAGAATTCTGATAACTACCCGAAAAGACTACTTAGCATCGGATGGCAGATAATGAAAAAGCTGAATGGGTCACCATTAGCAGTGAAAACAGTGGGAAGAATTTTAGGATGCAGTTTGACTGAAAAGCATTGGAAGGATCTATTAGAGAGTGATTTGTGGAAATTAGAAAATGATGAAAATGATATTATGTCTGTGCTTGCATTAAGTTATTATCATCTACCTCAGCATCTTCAGTTGTGCATTGCCTTTTGTTCGGTGTTTCCCAAAAATTTTAGTTTTGACAAGTTAAGTGCTATTGACATGTGGATAGCTCATGGTTATGTACATGAAAATGGAAGCAGTTCAAAGACAATGAGAGATATCGGAAGAGAGTATTATGCTGAACTAGTAGCAATGGGTTTCTTTAGCAATAATGTATCTTTCAAAATGCATAATTTAATTCATGATTTGGTCCATTCAATTTCTCATGGGGAAATTTATATTTATGAGGGTCGAAAAGATGAAAAAATCTCAAAAAATGTCCGCCATTTATGTGCACGAAGTTTGTTTGATCTTGGATTGGTGTACAAAACTAATAACTTGCGCACACTTGTGTTATACAGAGCTGGTGACGTGTGTGCTTTTCTCAACCATGGAGCGTTCAAAAGAATCAGAGTGTTGGTCATCTTAGATACTAATATGGAAGAACTCCCCGAAACTATTGTGAATCTAAGATACTTGCAATATCTAGATTTGGAGAAAACCAATATCAAATCAATACCAGAATCAATATGTGTGCTTTATCAGTTGAGAGTGTTGAAATTGCCACCTCTGTATACCCACCCAAGTCTATTTCATAGCCTCATAGAATTTCGAGAGTGGAACTTATTTAAAGCTGATAATGCAATTTACTCCTCGCGGGGCTGGCCAATATTTTCTGTGAAAAGGGGAGGAAATAACATGATCTCACAATTGAGGAATATGAACGAACTAAGGGGATCAATTATGATTAATGGCTTGGAGAACATTGACACTGCAGAAGAAGGGATGAAAGCCAAATTGAAGGAAAAATGTCACATTGATGTATTAACTTTAAGTTGGAAATATACAGCGGATGGTTGCAAGCATGATGTCCAAGAAGAAGTACTTGAAGGTTTTCAACCTCATCCTAACTTAAATTGTCTATTCATTGAAGGGTACATGGGTTCCAAATCGCCAAGCTGGCTTATGATATTACAGAAGCTACAAACACTATACTTATTTGAATGTAGAAACTGGGCACGTCTACCTGCAGCACTTGGGTTGTTACCCTCCCTTGTAGCACTGGGGTTATCAGGCATTAATAACATAACAATTGAGGGTGATGATACTGTGACTCAAATGTTTACTTCACTGGAATTCCTTGAATTGAAGAAAGCAACAGTTTCTTTCGAGGGCATGTTGTTGTCATCATCATCATCTTTAACAACAGCAAGTTGCCGCAAGTTATTTCCTCGTCTTCAGAGTCTGATAGTGGAGAAATGCAACGGAGTGAATGGATTACCCTGGAAAATGCTTTCTTCATTAAAAGCTCTCAAAATAAATGCTAGTCGTGGGCTCCAAGGTCAAGTGCCAGGATGCCTCCAAAACCTAAATTCTCTTACTTCATTGAAAATAAAAGGGTTAAAGATTGAAAACACGAACATGAGGGCACAACAGCAGCAGCTGGGGGGACTCGTACCAAATTTACGAAAGCTTAACATAGAATGTTGTGAAAATGTGGGATTTCTACTTGATGTATTGCTTAGTATTCCTTCACTAAAGAAATTGACTATTTCCAAATGTGGTGGTCCAGTAAGTCTTTCTTCACTTTCACACTTGTCTTTCCTTACATACATTTCATTACAAGAGGTGGAGATAACAGTGGATGACGTCACTCTAGTGTTTCCGTCTCTTCAAACTTTGAGATTGAAAGAAGCATCAATGATTTTCCAGAACATGCCATCATCGTCGTCGTTGTCGGAAACAACACAAAATCTAAACCACTTTCCCATGCTTACCGACCTCACAATTGCGTGTCGTGAAGTGAATGGGTTACATTGGCCCTTGTTTTCAACACTAAAGAGCCTAAAGAACATAAATAGTCCTGAACTGGATGACCACTTGTTGCCAGGATGTCTCAATGCCTCCTCTGTTCTTACTTCTTTGCAACTGACTGGGGCAAAGATTAAAACCTTTCATGCAGAGTTGATGGCGACACCGAATGCACTTCGGTATTTATGTCTTGAAGATTGTAATGAGCTGATATCAGTGGAGGGTCTACATGCCCTTCCCTCCCTGATATTTTTACGGATCATTAATTGCCACCAATTCAGAACCCTATTTATGGAGCAGATCACAGAACAGGGTGTCTTTCTTCCAAAACTCTCTGACATATATATTGAGTCTTGTGAAAATCTGGAATCTCTGCCGGCTTGGGTGCCTCGTCTTCCTTTGCTCATATCATTGAGTATTACCAAGTGTCCCAAGTTCCATTCATTGCCGGAGGGCGGCCTCCCTTCCTCACTTCAAAGATTGACGATAAGAGAATGTGACCCCAGCTTAATGAAACAGTGCCAACAAGAGGGCTCTCCTGATTGGTTAATGATTGAGCACATCCCTGTACAAACTTATAAATGGAATGAAATTTATTTGGTATGGATCCTTCTCTTCTTCTCATTTGATTATTGATCACATTATTATTTTCACTTTCATATGACCAGTCAAAATTTTATCTTAAGCAAATAATCATCTTCTCATATCTTATATGGTTTTGATCTCATTTTTTGTCAACCCATGTCATATACCGCCTTTTTAGGATATTTTCACCTTAGATTACATGGAATTGTATCTTATGCATATCTTTATTTCTAAATTAGTGCGCAAGCACCACAATCCACTTGGTAAATAATCCACAAAAAATTGTGAAAAAACAACTAAGTAATGAAAATCCAGACCTTTTTTTCTTCTTTTTTTTACAACCATCCTTACGAAAGACATGAATGAATTGCTTATGTATTCCTTTAGTCAGACATTAGGGTTCTTGTTTTATTTATTTATAGAGTATAGTTAATATTTATTTTTCATTATGTTATGCTTTCGCTTTATGTAAATAATCAGGAGGGTGTCCTGTTATAATATATGTGAGTTGTTTATCCATTTTTCTAAAAACTAAATGATGGATGTCTATGTTAGTTATTTGCCATTTAGCATTTAAACTCTTTAGCTCTTGCAATTTCTTATTTTTTAAACCTTTTCATGCAGTGAGCATTTTTGGATTAAATTCTGGCCAGTGATTATAGGCTGCAAGCCTACAAAGAGACCTCTCACAATTTGTCTATGGCAGTGAGTTGTTTTTGTTCGTTAATGAAAACTAAAGTGTGAACATGGTTGCCATTATTATCGGTAATGCCATATTTTATGAGTATTTGATGCTATTATTTAATTTATGCCCTTTTCATTGATGGTGGTTCATCAAGTGCGTTCTTTACTGTTCTAGAGTTTTCTTTGGGCACACATTGTAGCATATTCCTCAATTACTTTTTTGTTTTGTGGTTGCAGCTAAATTACATGCCCTTCTAGGCGCTCACCAGGGGGAGTAATTGCAGAGGAGTTGATCATTTTAACGTTATGATAGGAAAACAATCTGTCCTTTTTGTCAACTTTTGCTCAGTGGAATTCAACAACTCAAAAGCATAACTCTCTTACACTCATGGTTTCAAAGTTACTTTCCACCCCACAAGAAGGAGGTAAATTTGTGCATGATTATGAAACATTTTGCCAGTGTGATTTTCTATACTTCATATTCGCACTTCTGTTGTCTGTTCATACTACATTTTTTTTGGTGTTATTATATATTTTAATTTCACTTAATGTTCATCAGTATTTACTGGTCATATTACTTGCTAGTTAGTGTCCTCAGCCTCACTGTCTCACAATTCCTTATTCTTTTAGCCTTTTAATGCATTTCTCTTTCTCAATGAATTCCAGCTAGTGATCACAGCTGTGAAGGACCCTCTAGGAATTTATCTATAATTTGTAACCATAATATATTTTTTTTTCTCTAGAAAAACCATAAATTTGTTTTGGCTCAAAAAAATTAATGAAGACATGATTTCGGTAATCATCAAGAACATGATCTTGTTTGGCTAACACCCTCCTGGCTGTTGTAGGTTCATCAAGTTTGTGTTTTACTGGCATGGATCCTTTTCTATTTGTTAAAAAAATTATCTTCAGAAAAGGAACACATATATGAGGAAGCCTTGAATTTTGACTAGTGATTTTTTATCTGGTACTTCTCCTTCGAGTTATTTACTGTTTATAATTTATAATCTTTCATTTTATTACTTCGGAAAATGAGTTTGGATTAACTCCCATACCCCATGAATAAATTTTGTCACTGTTTCAAAGCATTTTTCAATTATGAAGCAGATGGATGAATAGTTTTCTCTTTTTGTAAAAATTGCAAATACATCTATTACATAACTTCTTTGAACTAATGCAGACTTCATTTTGAAATAACCTGGTCAATGGAAGTGAGGACAAGCAAAGTCAAAGTTTTCTCCAACAAATGCTCAATACTTGCGTCTCTTTAACATGCTGCTTGGGCTTGAATTTATAGCATCAATTATATGACTGACACTCTTGAAAGATTGGAGGCAAATGTGATTGCATCACCACCACTCATCTGAAGCATTCAAGATTTCATTAAACAAACTGTGAAGAGAAATGTGGATGAAGCTTTTTTTTTTCCTTTTTGGTTGGAGAGCTAATAACTGTTGTGTTATTAATATCGATTTACTCTTTCTCGATTTCAATGTTGCTGCAAAAGCAAAATGTTATATGTTTTTGTTCCGACACATTTTTTTAATTAATAAAAATAGATAAATCACAAATTTATTGAGACTTGTCACTATAACAAAGGATCCTAGTTGTTGTATTAACCTCTGCTTTGCAGATGGATTCATAAACATATATAACATGGTCTTTAGAAAATTGGCAGAAGCTGGGAAGCACTTGTTATTGTTTAATTATGAATTTGTGGTGCAGGAGAGAACCTGGATTGACCTCTAAGTGTGACCTTTTCATGTTGCCTGAATGGAAAATTTTAATAGATGCTTAATTAATCATCTCGTTCTTTTAAAGAAAAGCATCTCAGTATTATTTGATCAGCCTTTTTTGACAGATGTTTATCTAAATTACAAAGGAAAGGTTAAAGTGGGAGAAATAAAAAAAAGAAAAACTGGGTGGAAAAATCAATAATTAATCCAAGACAAGGTGTTCCATAAAACAATTTGCATCAGTTTATACTGAATTCAGTCAGATTCATTCAATTTTCTATATAAAGTTACTGACTAATGTGCCCAGTTCTCATTTTGTCTGAATGAAACAAAGCAATAAATCATACAGCCTCATAGTCTTGGCACCAAAAACATGGAGAAATTGGAGAGAAATCTTTCACCATGTGTAGTCATCACCAATCACAAATATAAAAAAGCAGCCTTCCTCTTGAGATTAAAGAATAATTAGCTGCAAAATAGAGTGACACTGAAGGGCAATTAAGCATAATCATTCCTGACAACTCTGAACATAATGAACTTTTGATATGAAATCACATAGCAGGTCCACGGTAGTAGCATCAACAACAGAAAACAACATGTCCAATGGAAGCATACTAAGTAAACATACACAAGTTAAAAAATGATAACATGAAAATAACAGAACAAACGATGATAGATATAACCCAAGAGGTTAACCAGAATCCAGTCATCAATGTGAAGCTCCAACAAATCCGATGAAGTATCAAGACCTGATAAACAAATGTAATTATCAAAAAGCATTCCAGAAAAAATCACAATCATAACCTATGTATGGATGCAGCAATCAATCCTAGAGCATGAGAAAACCATACATACACTTGGCGAAAGAAGATTAAAGTGCTGATTAGTTGAAACTGGAAAATAAGAAGGTAAACCAATTAATCTAATGAAAAATAGAAGAGGTTTGATAGCATCCACATACCGAATCATCTTTTTGAGTCTGTTGTTATATCCAAATATCTAAGAGAGGTGAGGCCAGAGATGCATGGCAGTTGTCCATTGAGTCTAGGACTAGAAATTATTCGGAGCCGCTTCAGTGATGAAAGCATGGACCACGGAAATCCATTCAGACTACTGCATTTTGAAATACGGAGATAACGAAGCCGAGGAAAAAAACTGCGGTCTTGCATTGTTGCTTCGGACAATGACATTCCCTCAAATGACACTGAAACTCTCTCCAATTCCAGCTTCTCTAAGGATGGAAACACCACCTGTATGTTGTCACTGCCCTCAATTAAAACATGGTCCATGCCACTCAAATACAGATACTTGAGGAACAGGAGTTGTCCAATTTGTGGTAGCCTTGATAAGTTTTCACAAGAACACAACTTAATCTCATGTAGATTCTGTAATTCAAGTGTTGAAAGCCAACTTGGAGATTGGAAGCCATTGTATCCATCAATGTAGAGATACTTCAGAGAGTGATGAGGTTGGAGAGCTTCAAGTACTTGCAATGCAACTTCAGAATCACAACCTGAACCAGAATTCGACCAAACCAAGAGCAAACACTCAACTTGATCTCTTTCTTTCAATTTAGCAATATTGCTCACATCTTCAATTTTCTTGATGTTCTCAAGGGATCTGATGGTAACGATTCCTCTTAGTTCCCTCATGTCATTCAGTTGGTGCATCCATTGGCCAACATCTTCATTCACAGGACATTTTAGGTCATAATGCATGATGAAATCAGGCACAATTCCATGGTTTACTCTGGAAAATGGAAGACCAGTGTGGTTGCTAGAAGAGTGGAGAAATATATCCGTGTCTGGTAATCTCAATACTTTCAGGTGGTGAAGTTCAGGAAATGATTCAGGCCATGACTTGATGCTTGTTTGGCGTAAATCAAGGTAGCGCAAGTGCTTCAGTTGGTGAACAACATTTGGAAATTCTTGGACATCATAATCAACTATAATCAATACACGGATGTTTTTCACTGCTTCAAGCACAAGTACATCTAATTCTGATTTATATAACACAAGTGTACGCAAGATTTTAATCTCATATACACCGCTAAGTTCGAGCTGGCCTCGCACACACAAGTGGTGAACATTCTTGGGAATTTTTTTTCGTGATTGACCTTCATATATATAACATTCATTTGAAGAAACAAAATGTGCCAGATCATGCAATTGATTATGGATGATGTAGGATGGCAAACAGGGATGAGGTGTGAAGATAGACATAGCCAATAGTTCATTAAAGCATTCACATCCCACCTCCTCAGCTGTCTTTGAAGTATTCTCAGCTCGAGGCAAATAACCATGTGCTAACCACATGTAGACTAATTCAGTCACATCAAACTGATAACCCTTAGGGAAAACTGAACAGAAAACAAAGCATAATTGAAGATGAGAGGAAAGAAGACTGAACCAAACCGTTAGTGCTGGCATAATGCCATCTGGATAATAAAATTTTGAATCCCTCAGATTTCTGTCCCAGACATTTTTCCAGTGCTTCTCACTCCGGTCTTGTCTTAATATTTTTCCTACCATATTTGCTGCTAAAGGTGATCCTTTCAATGTCATTGCAATCTCCCTGCCCATCGTCTGCAGTTCATCGGAGTACTTTTGAGGATGATCATCATCATTCATAAGGATCCACCAACAGTCATCTTCCTTGAGACCTTTAAGAATTGTTTCATATCTCTTGCCCATTCCCTTCAATAACTTTTGATCCCTGGCTATAACAATGATTTTAACACAATCAATCTCAGTAGATTCTAGAAATAACAAGAGTTCCATCCATTCACTTGAACAAACATCATCGAGCACCAAAAGGAACTTCTTTGATGCTAAATTCACTTCAAGCATTCGCTCCAATAATTCCAAATTTGCGTAATGTGAAAATCTGGAACCTCTGTATGTGGAAAATGACTCTAGAATCTCTCTTGTGATCCTCAGCCTATCAAAATTTTCAGAGACACAGATCCATGCTTTTTCATGGAAGTGATTAGCGACATCTTGACTGTTGAATACACACTGAACTAGGGTAGTCTTGCCAACTTCACCTGTTCCAATCACTGGGTAAACTGAAATCTGTCCACTGATACTCAACTGCCTCAACATCTTTGTTAATTTCTCTATCTCCCTGTCTCGGCCATAGATTTTTCCAGCATTTGTTGACACTGTCATCACAGGTTTATTGGGGGTCATATGTTGCTGCTTTCCAACTTCACTATCTTTCTTCATCATCTTTGGTTGTCTAACCCTACGATTCAGACAACCTTGGATGAGGTGTTGTGCAATGTTTCTTATTTGATCAATCAAACTGGAATCTGCATAATAAATTTGAATGAACTATAACTAAACTAGGGCAACGAAGAGCAATGAATTTATTTATCTGTTTTTTTTATTAAAAAAATTGCAATAAAAATGAATTTGGTAGAAAGACAAACCTTGGGGACGTTTTCTTCTTCTACCAGATGGACTTGGAACAGTTTCAAGTAACTCTGTGTACTCCAACTCATCTAACAAGTCTTGAATCTTATAGACAACATCGCTGACTTTGTGAGAGCTCGTTGGAACGTGTTGGGTGTTAAACAACACATCATCATCATCATCATCATCATCATCATCATCATCATCCCCCATCCAAAACATCATCATCTGTTGCTGGGATCTATCTTTCTCGATATTTTTCTTGATCATTTTCAAAACATCATTGAGGGAAACCATTTCATCTCTCAAAACATCGGATGCAGAGAGTTCCTGTTTGGAAAGATAATCATCAACATAGCTGTGTAGTTTGTCAAACTCAACCTCAGCCAAAAAATCGAAAGCCTGTGAGAAACTTGAGGATGCCATGCTGATACATTTCAGGGAAGGGAAGAAGAGGTTTTGTGTGTTTTTGTTACAGTAATAATTAAAGTGGGTAAACCATAATTTTAGAAGAATAAACCCGGAAGGAAAACAAATACTAGAGTTCTCTCACTAGCAATGAGACTGAGGCACTTGATACAAGAAAAAGAGGAGAAGAGGAAAATAAAGAAGAAACTGAAAAGGGTAGGGAAGTTGGATCGGCGAAGGCTACTAACTAGAATCACAGGCCTGTCCGAGCTGACTGAGGGAGTAGACTACTCCTAAGCTATATTAGGGTTTGAATTGCCGGGAATGTTCGCAACTTTTGCGCTCATGAAATTGAGGGAGCGCTTGAAAGCTATGGAAAACCACCATGAAAGAAGCATATTAGCAATTTTAAGGATAATAGTATGAAAAGATAAAGCAAGTAATTGAAAGATATGAGTATTTCGTTCCAGCCAGATATTTTAAATAATTGCTCCAAAACCGAGGTCCCACAAAGTCCGTTGACTAGAATTTAACGATGGAGCCAGGATGTCTAAATTCAAGAGATAGATGGAAGGGGTAAATGTAACTCGAATAATTGATTAAAGAAGGACCAAATTCGTTCCGAGTATTCACATTCGAGAAAAAAAGGTGTTCCACTGTTTAAGAAATTTAGAAGTTTTGTGATAGAGAACAATTGTATCTATGGCATTTTGACTACATCCTTTTTTGAACAAATTTAAGAAAGTTAGAATTTTATTATCCCAAACATGGCAACAAAATAAAGTAATTTTATATGGGCAATAGAGATTTTAGAATTGAGAGTATTGCGGATTGCGCGAGCCTCCATCTATTAAAATTTGTAGAAGGACTTAACAGAGAAGATTCCATTTTTTTTTTTTTCTAGTACCCAGGTATTGAAATCATCCTGGTTGTTAGAGCAGTCAGGAATTAAATTCAAAAGAGACAAGTGCAAAGACTTGGTGTTGGAAGTTAGATATAAAACAGATATCAATAAAGTAAAAGACCAAGTATCAATAGGCCAAGCAACCGTTAGGCAAGTTGTTACATTTGACAAATAGCCTCTTGTTTTGTTTAGGATATTTATTTAGAATAATCAAATATTTTATGCAACATGTGGACACGATTGCTTTGGAAAAATCGGATGTTAAATTTTAAAATTTATGTAACATGAGGACACAATTAAACGCGTTTGTAAAAAATAAAATTATCCAATGGAGAATACCAAATTTCCACTTTCTCAAGTTGAGAAAAGAAAGTACAATATGTTTGGATGGAGGTAATCATCCCCCTCTAGAGGGGGATGATTACTAATCCCAATGCACACCCATGTTTGGGTGTGCATTGGATTCTTTGATTACCCTCCATGGGGTGATGTTATCACCCCATGGAGGGTGATCATCATTCCCCCCAAAATTGGGGGGAATGAGGGGAAGGGAGAGGGTAATGGACATGAAATGTCAATTTTACCCTCTCCCAATGTATATATATATATATATATATAATATTAATATTAAAATAATTAATTTATAATAATTAGATAATAATTCTATATTAAATAAATAAATATTTGGGGGTAATGGGTATTTTTTCACGGAAAATTTTTATTTTACCCTAATCCAAATTATTTGTATTAAAAAATATTAATTTAATTAAGAATTATTATAATTAATTCCAATAATTATTAAATGAAGATATGTTATTTAAATATTTAATTTAAATATTAAAATTAATAAATGATATTTAAAATATGTATAATTAAAGAAAATTTATTAATTAACCGTTAATTATAATAATTAAATCATAAAGTGAGAAAACTAATTAAATATTTAAACATAATTAAATATTTTATAACTAAAATAATTAATTGATTTAATTAGTTAACTATAATAATTAATATGAATAATACAAAATATTATTATAAATAAAAATTATTTATTATTAAAGAAAAACTCACTATATTATTTAGTATTATTTGATTATATTAAGGGCACAAATGTAATCATACACTATCTTCCTTTTTTATTTTTTTATTTCTAATAAATTACTTATATACTTTTCTCATTCCCAATGAATTACTCTCTCAACCAAACAAAGTTTTCATTCCCATCCCCCTCTCCAAAGTTTTCATTCCCCATTCCATCATCCAAACGGTACCGAAGAGCTGTCTCCACAATCTCTTTCTCCCTCTCGATCTCGAGCTGTAAAGCCATCTGTATCCTCCACAATCGCTCCTCTCTCTCTCTCTCTCTCTCTCTCTCTCTATCTCTCTTGTTGCTGCTGCTGCCATGGCTTCAGCTAGCTTGTCAGCCTTGGCAAGATTTTTGCTGTCTCCTCTGCCTAACGTGGTAGTGGACAAATTATTCACTTATTTATTTGATTATCTATCCGAAGATGACCCATCATCATCATCAGCCACCGATGCAAATTCCCACAATATTTCGAAAGATGATTTGGAAGCCTTGAAGCGCTGCATTGGCAACATCAAGTTCAATCTAAATACAGCCAAACAGCTTCAGAAGCAAGACCAGAACCTCTCCCACTTGCTGACACAATTCAAAGATGTTGCCTATGAGATAGAAGACTCGCAAGATGAATTGGAGTACAGGGACCTGCAGAAAAAACTCGAGGAAGATCAGCTATCGCCGCCAGGTTTGTCTTTCTTCCATATCAATTCAATACATGAAATAAAAATAAAAAAATCTACTTAAAATGAGTTGAAATTCATCATGCATGCAGCCATCTTCGTTAGCGATCTGCGGAACATTATAAAACGATTTAATAGAATTGAGTCTGATCTAAGGCGTGCCGTTGAGATATCTGTGCATATGACCAAGCCAAATCTTGGTTTACAGCATGAACGAATAACTTCATCTGCTGTTACTGAAAGTAAAATCTATGGACGAGAGGATGAAAGAAAGCAGTTAATTTAAATGCTGAAGATGACAGGAGTTGGAAATGTCTGTGTCCTGCCAATTGTGGGGTTGGGTGGTACTGGAAAGACAGCTCTTGCTCAAATTGTATTCAACGATAAACAAATTGAAAAACATTTTCATTATAGGACATGGGTTTATGATTCTCAAGAATTTGATCGAGTGACTATCACAAGAGAGGTCCTGGAATCTGTTAGTAACAATGAATTCTCATGCAGTACGAATTTGGACAGTATGGAAAGAAAGCTCAAAAAAGCTTTGGCAGGGAAGAGGTTTTTGCTTGTTTTGGATGATGTTTGGACTCATGATTGGAAATGTTTACCAAGTTGGAAAGGTTATTCAGGTTGGAAAGGTTTTACAGGTTTTCTAGAATCTGCTGGTGCAGAGTGTGTCAAAATTGTGGTGACAACTAGAAACTCATCGGTACTGGAAGGGCGGCTAACTCCAGACATATTTACTCTGAAAGGATTGAAGAAGAAGGAATACTGGTCATTTTTTGTAAAATGTGTATTCGGTGAGGAAGAAGACCCGGCTAAGTGCCCTGTTACGTTGCAAAGTATCGGAGAACGGATAGTGCAGAAGCTGAAAGGATCACCTCTGGCAGCGAAAACAATAGGAAGGCTCTTATGGAAGGACACTAGAGAGGAGCAATGGATGCGTGTCTTGGAGAGCAATTTGTGGGAATTAGGGACTAATACCGATGATATCATGCCTGCACTCGCATTGAGCTATGATCATCTACCTGACCATCTTCAAAGGTGCTTTGTTTTTTGTTCTATCTTTCCCACAAATTACATGTTCACAATGCAAGATGTGGTCTACATGTGGATAGCACAGGGCTTTGTAAGTTCAGAGACACCAGAAGACACAGGAAGAGAATATTTTGATGAGCTATTGTCTAGGCATTTCTTCCAACCTTGCCAAGGTTCACCGTTCTTCAAATTTCATTCCTTAGCGCATGATTTGGCACGCTCAGTTTGCGCTGGTGAGTGTTGTTCATATGATATGAGAGACATATCACATACTGTTCGGCACTTGTGGGCTCCAGGACTGAATAGTATTCAGCTTGAACCCCAACAGAAAAGTTTGCGCTCATTTGTGGTGGGAAAATTTGAAAGCAATTTTCATCTCTTCAATCGAAATGAATTAAATGGCATATTGCATCACAATAGTGCAGCATTTAAAAGGATCCGGGTGCTGGTGTTAATTAATTGTAATGTGGTGTCTACATTTCCTGATGTTTTCAGTGACATGAAGCACTTGCGGTACCTGGATCTTTACAGAACCAGCATCATATCGGCACCAAAATCACTGTTTGTTCTTTACCACTTGAAATTGTTGAGATTACCGAATATTGATGTACTACCAGATCAATTCCACAAACTCATAAACCTTCGCTTTTTCAGAGTGAACACCGAAACTGTGACTAAAGACACAGTTCATGCCTATGAGATTGAATTTCCTGTGAAAAAGGAGAGTGGCTACAAGATAGCACAGCTGAGGGACATGAATGACTTAAGAGGAACACTTGTGATCAGAAAGCTCGAGAACATCGACAACAAGGAAGATGCAAGAAACGCCAATCTACACAAGAAATGCAACATCGAGTGCCTGCGCTTAATTTGGTCAAATTCTGGAGATGGCTGTGAGTCTAGTATTGCAGAAGAAGTGCTTGAAAGTCTCCGGCCGCATTCCCAACTGAAGAAACTACACATCAATGGTTACATGGGTGTGAATTCTCCCAGCTGGTTCATGACACTTCAACTGGAAAGGCTTCAAACAATAGAATTCTATGCTTGCAAGAATTGGGCAACTCTTCCTCCACTCGGCCAGTTGCAGTTTCTCACCTTTCTATCCTTAAATGCCATAGATGACATAACAATTGAGGGTGATGATCAGGTTGTCTCTCCCATATTCCCATTCTTGAAAGAGTTGGAATTGAAGGAGGTTTCTGTGACTTTCAGAGGTATGCCATTGTCAGCAGGAACAGGTGGTTGCAGCTACTTTCCTTGTCTTGTTCATCTCAGGATTGTGTGCTGTGATAGAGTTAGTGGATTGCCATGGCCAGTGTTGTCAGCTCTTCAAGTGCTACAAATTGAAGATAGTGAGGGTCTGGGTGATCAATTGCCAGGTTGCTTCAAATACCTCACTTCTCTTAAACATATTGACATTAAGGGACAAACATGCAATGCTCTTCAGTGGTGAAGGTCCTGGAAGTTATAAGACATTGTCATCTAACTTAGGTGGGTTGAATGCTTGTTGATTCTCTTCTGTGAAGATCTCCATTACTTTCTGCACTCGTGTTTTGTACTCATGTTTGCATATTGTATAGTTTACTATGTAATGAATTACAAATCACTTATTGGAGATGTATTGAATTGATGCAGCACTGAAAGAGAAAGAGAAAGAGAGAGTCAATGGAGATTGACAATGCAGACTGAAAAGAAGAAGGATGCAGACAGCAATAAGTCCATATTGTTGAAGAGTTCACTCAGAAACTAAGCAAAGTTGACTCTTCTTTATTAGATTGGATTACACTGTGTACGTAGAACAAATTAATCAAGTGCTGGTGTTTGATTGGATGTTTGTTTTGTTACTTTTGTGTGCTTTGTCAGCTTCCATGTTGGCAAGCTTTTAATGTTGTGTCTGTATATTATGTTTCTAAGTTAGTGTCTAAGCTAAGCTCGTCACTGTAAGCTTCATCAGTTATTTGAACTTCTCTGCAAAGCTCGTCACTGTAAGCTTAATCAGTTATTTGAACTTCTCTGCATCCTTGAGAGTGTCTTTTGAATGTGTATTTGACTGAGTGTTTAATTCTTCAACTTCTTTAGTTCTTAATTATTACGTATGACATTTTATATTTAGCCCTTTGTTGATGCCTATGCTATTTATATCTACTCTCAGTACTTGTAAATTTTCATATAGTATTTAATTATGTTTGATTTGGGTAAGTGAACTATATATGCTTGGATTTTGTATTTGAAATGACCATTAGATGAGCAAACTCCTTTTCATGTTGACAAATTGTTAGTTTGTTCACGTTTAATTATTTGTACAAAAATCAAACCAATATCATTTTATATCTACTCTCAGTACTTGTAAATTTTCATATAGTATTTAATTATGTTTGATTTGGGTAAGTGAACTATATATGCTTGGATTTTGTATTTGAAATGACCATTAGATGAGCAAACTCCTTTTCATGTTGACAAATTGTGAGTTTGTTCACGTTTAATTATTTGTACAAAAATCAAACCAATATCATTTTGTATGTTTATTATTACCAATAGTTTTAATCAAAATTCTATTGGATAGAACCAAAATCATTTTGCATGTTGCTAACTAGAGAAGCTCCCTCTCTAGTTTGGGCCTTTTTTTCTGTTGGTTTTTTTGTATGGTGTTGTAGTTGGTTCTCCTATTTCTTGTGGGCGTGGGGTCTTGTTTTATTTGTAGCTTATGTTTGTTGCTCTCCTTTTTAATGAATGTGGTTTATCCAATATATATATATATATATATATATATATATATTTGTAAAGAACCATTATAATTTGATTTCCAATTATACATCAAGGGTGCAATTCTTGATAGCTATTCAACATTCATCTACAAATGAATGACTTGTCCATCATTTTATGAGTTTCAAATGGTACTCCAAAGTTTTTCTATCCAAACTTTCTAATAATTGTTTGTTTTTTTGTTTTAATAAATAGATGACAAGCACGGAAGCCCTTCTTATTTAAGAGAAGCCAGTGTACACAGAAGTGGAGTTAATAATTCAACACACATGTGCTCTTACCTTATATAGATTTTGGAGTTCGATCTCAAGTCATTTTAAAATAAACACTCTAAAGGACTTGATGTTAAAAAACCAAAAGTCCATGACCACCAATTATATTTTACACATATTGACATTAGATCTCCTTTTTTTTATTTAATATCATGATAAGATCTTGCCCATTGAAAATCAAGCTTTTGCTTTGGTCGACATTTGATTTTTTTTTTTTTTTTATAATTTAAAAACAGTGAGAACAATCACATACCCAAACAATCACATAATAATTAGCATCAAAGTAATCTCACTGAGTAATGGCGGCTGGATCAAAACCTAAACTGATAGTTTCTTGTGCATGTTAGGGAGTTAAACTGGTAATTCATCTTATGTTGCTTTGCTTTATCTGAGAAAATTTTGTGAGCACTTTTTTACCAAATGCTCAAGGTTGATGATTTAAGATCAGTAGGGCACCATCTATCAACTATTAGCAAGTGAGTGAGGGCCCAATTACTTTTGTTATTTTATGAAAATTGACTTAAATGAAAAAGATGTCTTGATATAAACACTGTGTTTGTACTAAATTAAATTTAAATATTGATTTTTTTTTCTCTCTCTCTCTCTTAATTTGATGAGGCTCATGTGTATACTTTCACATGAATGGCCCTGCACAACCAGGTTGAAGATGACCCTACATTGCATGACTTCTCAAAGTGAGTTTGTCCTTAAATTAAACTTTTCTTGTACATGTTTAGTTGGAGAAAATGTCTTATTCCTCAATTGAACAACTAAGAATAACTAGTATTTATATATTTTAAAAAAATAAAAATAAAAAATATTTAATAATTAACTTTTAGAAATATAAAAATAATAAATATTTATTATTCCATAGAAGAGTATAATTTTAATTTTAAAATAATTAATTTTTATTAATATTAATTAAGCCAAAATTTAGTCGGTTCAAATAAAAATTTTCCTTCAACCAAAACTTAAAAAAAAAAACTCTTTAAGCCTGCATCCTTATCTAATTAAACATGCTTTTGGGAAAAAAAAAAAGAAAAGAAAAAAATACCTTCAACCTATTTCTAGTGTCTCTTTTCTATCAACTATACCCTTTTTTGTTTTTTTGGGAAGTATCAACATTATTTAGCTATATATATATATATATATATATAACTTGTTAATGGAGATTGACAATACAGAGTGAAAAAGAAGGTTTTAGACAACATTGAGTCCACATAACATATTGTACTCGGCCCTTTGTTAAGGCCCATGTTATCTTCGTCTACCTCTGATCTGTGCTTGTAAAGTTTAATATAGTAATTAAGTTTAATTTGGGTTATTGAACTATGTTTAGATTTTGCATTTGAAATGAATATTAGATGAGCAATCTCTTTTTCATGTTAACCAATTGTGAGTTTGTTCACGCTTATTTGTACAAAAAATTAAACCATAATCATTTTTTATGTTAATTATTACCAATATTAATTTAACAAAAACTCTATTGGATAGAAGGACTATGATTCATCAAGGTTGACAATCCTTGGTAGCCATTCAACCTCCTCAACTGAATGGCTTAATCTATTAGATGATGGCTTCAAATCTCTCCTCAGGCTTTTGATTTTTTTTTTTTAATTTTAAAATTAAACCTTATCTATTGAAGACCAACTTTTCACTCGGTTGGTGTTTGATTTATATTTCTTTAATTATTTAATTAAAATGGATAAAATTGTAAAGAAGTAGGATAAATTACAACTTTATTGAAAACAATGATAGCAATCGCATAATATCAGCTATGACAGGTAAAAACAAAAGGAGATATTAATGTTTGCTGATTTTTTGTGCATGTTAGGAAGTGATTTGGTAATTATTTTATATGACTATGCTCTGCTAGAAATGAAATAAAATTCCATTTTTACCACTTGTTCAAAATTAAAAATTAATGCACCATCTATTCATTGTTAGATGATAATTTATTTCAGATGAGTTCATACTTAGTTGCTTTTGCTATTTTAGGAATCTTTTGCGTAAGTGAAAGGGAGCATAATTTATTTACTGGTTTTCTGTTTTCTAGGTTTGAGAAATTTTTTGGGAGGACGGCCGATGGATCCTTATGTGTTACACAGGCAATGCAACATGAGTTTGCTCAAAACTGGGGAATCAAGTGAGTTAGATATTTGCAGGCATTTTCACCAGAAAATCCAATTTCTTATGCAGTCATTTTGTCATGTTTCATAGCCACCGTCCCTCTCGGACTGACCCTCCTAAATTTTTTTCCATCCCGCTTCAACCGAGGAGAAACATGAGGTTTACTTGATTCTAAGTTTGCTTGCAAGTTGCCTAATCTCTAGTTCGGATGCATGATCTTCGTAAATATCATAGTTGTTTTTGTAGGTTAGGGGAACAACATCCGCCATCAAGACAACTATATGTGATTGTGTTTCTTTTTGGTAATTTTTTTATGGGTAAAAAGTTTTTTTCATTAATGGTTGTAAAAGTCGCAGCCTTTTCATCGTCAATTTGTGAGTTGATCTTTTTGAGTTATAACCTTATTACTTTCATCTATCTCCAACGTGGTAGGAGTCGAAGGCTTGAAAGGTCGTACCTCATCCCATGTAATGGATGATTAAGCCAAAAGCATATTTATCGGCCATGTCGGGTAATGACTTTTTCTTGAAGCCAAATAGGCCTCGCTCTTGTGGTTAGCAGATCAGCTTGGTGAGATTTTTTTATTTTTTTAATATGATGATTTTTATGGGCATTACTTCATTAATGTTGTGTTCATGGTTATTTCAGTTCCGTTAAGCGGTGCAAACCGCAAAGAACTAGCAAAGAAAGCCTCGACGTAGATGGATTCCTCGTCGGTGGAGCTTCTTTGAAGGTACTATTTTTCCTTTCATCTAATTTACATCAAAAACCATTGGAGAGAATCTGGTTTTCAACACTCTGCTTGTCAAGATTAGTTTGTTTAACTTTCACTTGTCTCATTTTTGTTCTCTTTGTTTTCCTCGCAGCCGGAGTTCATCGACATCATCAAATCCGCGACCGTGAAATCATCTACCTAGAGTGCCACTCTTAATGTTCATTATATGAATTTCCGGGGAAGAGATCCTGTTTTCGGTGATCAAAATAATCTAATTAAAATTTTTGTTCTACAAATGTTATCAACCTGGATCTTGTTTGTTCCCCAGCAACAAGGCTGCAATACTAAATTTTAATGTTGCATGAGGAATGGAGTTTTAATGTTGTTTTGATACAAGTGTATGTATAGTTATACTACATGATTTCCAATGTATATATAGGGCATCTATATGGATTGTTAATTTAATAAGATGATTTTTGTTTGGTAATTCAAAATTTTTAACTAGTGCAATTAAAAATAAAATTAAATAAAATTAATTTCATATAAATTATTTTTTTTCACAGATTAAACAAAAGCGTGCCGAAAGCCTAACAAAAAAGTTTTATTAAAAACTGTGCCAAATACCATGAAAGAAAAGTATATTATATAAAATCGTGTTAAAAATCGTGCCAAATAATGAACCAATAAAACAGTGCCAAAATAGTGCCAAATGTAGAATCAAAGTCCGTGCCAAACATCAATGGCAATGGTTGGCACAATAGTAAAAAACCGTGCCGAAAACAGTGACAAAGTTCGTCACAGTATTAAAAAAACGGTGCCAAAATATATTTGTGACGGGGGCTATAGGCACGGTTAATTTTTGGTGCCAAATACAGTGCCAAAATTATTTTGGCACGGTTTTTAACTCTATTTCCGTGCCAATTGTACCGTGCCGATTTATGATTTTTCTTATAGTGTAAGTTGAATATAAATATTAATTGTTTTTTATCTCAAAATTTGATATAGCATATGTGTATGCTTTCACGTAAATGGCCATGCACCACTAGGTTGAAGATGACCCACAACATGACCTCTTGAATTATTCCTTTAGTTTTCCTTGTTAATTAATAAACCATCTATCCATGGTTAGTTCACAAATCACTTCAGATGAGTTGGGACATATTTTTTTTTTTTTTTCAAGATGAGTTGGGACATAATTGATTTGATTTGTTATCTTAGAAATCTTTGACTTAAACGAAAAAGAAGATATCATGCACTGTATCGATGCAAAACTAAATTTAAATATTAATTGTTTGTCTCTATTGATTTGATATAACGCATATCTATGCTAGCTTTCACATGAATGGCCCTCCACTACCAAGTTGAAGATGACCTAAAGCATAACTTCTCAAAGTAATCCTTAATTTTTCCTTAAATCAAACTTTTAATTTCTTGCACATGTTTGGTGGGAGTATATATAATATTTTCCAATCAAACAACAATTATTCATATTTTTACAAAAAAAATCATTTTATAAATATATTTAACATTTAATTTTTTTTTAAAGTACTAGATATATTTTATTATAGATAAAAATAAAATTTTAATTTTAAAATAATTAATTTTTATGAGTATTAATTAAGTCAAAATTTTAATCAATTCAAATGAAAAATTTCTCACCAACCCAAAATTTATATATAAAACAAAAATTTAACTCACATTCTTCTCCCCAACTAAACATCCTTTTGAAATATATATTAGACACTTTTGTTGATGGATAGAAGGATTATGGCTTGATTTCCTAATTACTCATCAAGGGTAACTATCTTTAGTAGCCATTCAACATCATCAATTGAATGGCTTGTCTATCATTTTTATAAAGTTTCACACATATACACCCTATTCTCCTACCAACCCTAGTTAATCCAATCTCTCTCCCAATATTATTTAGACAGTGGCATTAGATTTTCTTAATTTATTTTAAGATAAGACCTTGCATTTTGAAAAAGTTGATGTTTAATAATGAAATCAAGAACATCTCTCCCTAAAGTTTAACTAATAATTCATCTTATGTATCTATACTATATTGAATAAGAATTTTTGTACTGTTTTTACCACATCTAATGGTAGTTGTACCTGTTTGTTCTCTCTAATTTAAATGGTTTATCTATTTTTTCAAAAAAAATAAAAAATTTGAAAGCATTTTTTTTATCACTTGTTCAAGCTTAAGCTATAGAAAAAAATATTTCAATAATAAAACAGTAAAATTTATACTAAACTGAATTTAGATATTAATTATTTTTTCTATCTTAGTTTGATGTAAACAAGACCTTAAGCTAATGGAAACATATATATTTAATGCTTTCACATGATAAATGGGACCCCTGCATGTACCAGGTGAAGATGACGCAGAAAGTGACTTATCAAAGCAACCCTTCATTTTTCCTTAAACTAGTCATGCATATGTTTAGCCAGAGGATATGTCGTATTCCTACAATCATACAATTTAGGACAACTATTGTTCATATTTTTATAAAAACTTTATTTTTTTAAATAAATAGATTTAATAATTAAAGTTTAAAATATTAAAAGTAATAAATATTTGTTATTATATAGAGAAATAAAATTTTAGTTTTAAAATAACTAATTTTTATTAGTACTAGATTAAGCCAAATTTTAATAACTTCAATTTTTTCAACAAAAAAGTTTTAGAATAATTCTTTAATCACATGATTCACATACCCCTTACAAAATATAAATAATAATAATAATAAATCTCTTATGCACATTTCTACCATCTCTTTTCTATCAAGTATAATTCTTCCTATTAATCAACATTATTATATATATACATATAAGTTTCATATGATATAGTACGGTAATTAGTCCATCATTAATCAATATATAGCGTCCGTAAGTTGTTAATCTTAAATACATGCATAGGATGACAAGTTCAATAACCATTTTCTTGCTACGTTATTTAAAAAAAATCATAAATATCTTTTTTTAAAATGAATGAATCACAAGTATCAAGTAAATATACATATATACACATAAAACATAACAACAACATGTAAACAAAACACATAAAAAGACACAGAAGATGATCACTATTTGTGGATCAAGATGAGACGTGAAAAACAAAATAAAAGACAAAAGACTAAATAAAAGTCAAAATCTCTTGGCAAAAAATGTTAGTGTTCATGATTCTCTAGAGGAAACATGAGCGATGTTGCTAGGTAAAACCCTGATATGACCTATGCTCTCCAAAATTATTCATGTTCCCTCCACAGGACACCAGAAAATCAATCAAGACTGTGCTTTGCCAAGCTGATTGAACACTAGAACTCTTTATTTATTTTTATTTTATTATTATTATTATTATTTTAAGTATGGTGCGTCAAACAACAACCACTAGAACATGTAAATGATATTGATACTTCATATAATGGCTCTGGCCAAGAGATCCCCAGTGGCTTTGCTTTTCAGGTTCCCAACACACTGCCAAGGAATTATGTAACTGGGATAAACCAAAAAGACAATGAAAAACACCCAAATTCATTGTACGAAAGAGTACCGGAAGAAAAAAAAATGATCTTCAGACTTAATCATTGCATGACAAAAAAAAAAATATAGAGGTGGCAGTTGAGAGCATGCTACATCTCCTGGCTATAAGATTTTTCAGTGCATAAATTTTACTATCCCAGAATGTTCAATTAAAAATATTAATCTTATGTGGACAAGCACATTTCCAAATAACCGAAGTGACTTGACAATGCAAGCCACTATCAAAAGAAAGCCATAAAATGACTTGACAATGAAAACCACCAAAGGATCTAACCACTGATCAGATAAAGTACTGTAGATCCAACCACTGATCTCTAGCAAAGCATGGTCAGAAAATGAGAGTGAAACATGAAAGTAATGGAGCTGGTTGTTAACAGAACCAATCCAGGAATGAGTGTTTCAAAAAGCCTCCGGCAATAGGTACTGCATACCCAGCTCTCCCACCGGAATAAGTTGGTATCACTATTCTGTACTACTGAAGTAACAATACTGATAACCAAGAGTTTATTTCACTTCCAAGTTTAAAAGAGCATATATACATACTGTGCTGACTCTTTAATTTATAATAAAATAGTGCTTTATTTTTTTTAATAAAAATAAATATATCGCATTCATTCATTAAAACTCAAACAACGACAGTAATATAACGAGATGTGGAAACTAAGACATAAATAATATTTAATTATTGTTATAAAACAGCTTCTCAAGTCATTGGTTAATTTTCCAACAACACGTGGGAATGTAAAAACTGACATGGGCAGGGCCGATTTTGAACTCCGTGCTCTTTTTTTATTCACTTATTGCGCACCTGCATTTATTAAAAAGTAAAAATAATTATTACTAATTGTCCAACTAATTATATATCTATTTATTTATTTACTTTTAAAGAATGGACAAACAACACCACTGTTAAAAGAGCATTGAGAGGAAGTCAATTATGCTATAAATGAGCGGTTTTGAGATTAATAATTAACTACGTGATAAATTTTAATTATTTTAAGAAACATAGATATGCCATGTTGAAAAGTTGGTAAAACATGCTATCCTCCCCAATTTTAGCGCCACATGCATCAATAATCCTAAATGATACAAAATTTTCTTTTTATTAAGTAAATACATTAAAATTGATGTTTACATACAAATTATAAAACAAAGAGCAAAAAAAAAACATAATAAAAAATATAAAAGTCCTCAAATGAAGGATAGAAGGATAGAAGGATCAAGGTGTGATTTTCCAAATATTAATGAGGGGCGACAATCCAAGTATCCTCAAATGAATGGCTTGTACATCATTCTATGAGTTTCACATGGGCACTATTTTATAGATAGTCGCATTAGATCCATAAGATCTCTTCTCCAGCTGTTTTTTTTATTGGCCAAAACATCAAATTTTATGCTTAGCTGATGTTTGATTGAAAGAAGGTTATCTTATTAAGAAATACTGGATCATGAACTAAACTGATGGTATTTTGTGTGTGTTGGAAAATGAATTGATTCATTTTATTTTGTTATGCTCTATCAGAGAAGAATTTGGGAGTACTTTTTAACACTTAAAGTGGATAAGCTGATTCAGACGAGTTAGGATCTAGTTGTTTTTACTTTTTACTATCTTATGAAACTTCTGATTTAAATGAAAGACAAGATGCATGTCTCTGTGGTAGACATTGTGCTTATATTAAACTAAATTTAGATATATTTTTTTTTCTCTTTTGATTGGATGTATATTTCAAGGCCTTAAGCTAGTAGAAGCTAAATATGTAATGCTTAATGCTTTCACATGAACGGGACTATGCATGAATAGGTTGTAGATTTAACTCATGAGTGTGACTTGTTGAAGTGGCCCTTAATTTATTCTTCCTTAAATCATATCTTTCTTGCACCATGCTTGGTGGGGATTAAATCTTATTCCCCCAATCAAACATCTTAGGATAATAATTGTTCATATTTTTATTGAAAAATTAGTTATTAATCAACATTATTTATTCAGTATATATGTAAGTTTCATATGATGGAATAATAAATAGTCCATCATTAAAACAATTATAGCATCTGTAAGTTGTTAATCTCAAACACATGCATAAGCAATAACATGATCAATAACTTTTTGTGAAGAAATCAATAACCTTTTTCAGTTATCTTATTGTTTAAAAAATTGTAACTACTCATTTTAACCTTTTAGGCCACAGCCAAGAGTTTATTTCACTAATTAGCTGAGACGATTAATTAATTAATTATTAATAACATATATAGTCCTCTATGATTGATTTTTTTTTATATAAAAAAAGATATAAATAAATTAATTGATATAAAATAGGGCCCCTTGCTTTTACTATCTTATGAAACCTCTTATATGAACGAAAGATAAACATCTGCTTCTTCACCACATTTTTACTGCAAACCAGGATATTCATCACATTCTCATCAGCAATCAAACTAATCCTGACCGGAGCCTTAACCATTGGATTCATATTATCAGATTCATGCTCAACACGGTGGGCAACCCTCGCATTCATCATATTCCCAAGGCTTGGATTAGTCCGACCAATAAATTAGCTATTCATGGCAGAAGTCTTCATGTCCTTACTTCTTTTAATCATGGCAGGGATCTTCCAAAATGGATTATGAAAAGCTTTAATTTCTCTAGTTTTCAATTCTAATTTGTTTGTCTTTTTCCTTTTTGTTTTCCATTTCCACATTTTTTAGATTTCGTTGTTGTATCTGTTTAGTTGTCCTTGTTTTTGTTGTCACCTTTCTTTCAATAAAATAGCCTTTGGATCCTTACTTCAAAAAAATAAATAAATAAATAAACATCTCTATAATAGATATTGTGCTTATATTAAACTAAATTTAGATATTATTTTTTCCCCTCTCTTGATTTGGTGTAGCCCATGTGTGTGTGTGTGTGTTTTTTTTTTGCCAAAACGGAGCTTAACAACTAAAGAAAAGAAAAACACAAGAACAAGAATGGGAACGAGACTACTAAAACTGGAAACCACAGGCCGAGGTTGCTTCCACTAGCCAATTTGGAAGCTCCATTCCCTTATGAAATAAAGTCACCACAGGATTCCTTAAAGCAAATTTTTCAAGTTCGTCTGCCACCCGATTCAGATGTCTGGGGATATACTCCACTTTTGCATCATTAGAGCTAATGATATAGCTTCAGATCTTCTCTAATAGCTACTTATATCTCCACATTACCAACGGATCATCCTTGTACATCAGATCAACTAAATTCGTACAGTCTGAAAAGATATAATTTGGATACAATTTCCTGTCCAAGCATGTCCAGAGAGCAGACTCCATGGCCTTCACTTCAGCTTCAAAACTCCAATCCGCCATGCAAAAACCAGCTCCTACAAAAACAACCAACTTATTATTGCTGCCAGAACAAAACTAGTGCCACAATACTGGTTATGCTCTGTCCAAGCAACATCAGTGGACAGACTTAAGGATGAATTAAACGGGTATTGAGTTAACTTCCCTGTATTGGTTCTCTGGTCCTTGTACATGTCTTCTACCAGCGCAATAGCCTTTTGGCATAGGTTTCCCCGTTTGGAATTTCTCTGTTGAAGACCATGTTGCATCTCATTTTCCAAATTAACCTTGCACCGATGGCAAGTAGAGATTTAAACCTGTGACTCCCACACTTTGTCTTCCATCCTCTAATAATCAACTCCCCCATCAGTGAAAGAATTAATCTCATTTAGGTTACCTCTTGTGTAGTTTCTTATGATGTTCCAGAACAGATGGCTCCTCTGGCACTTCCATAGAATATGCTCAGCAGTTTCAATCTCCAATCCACAAAAACAACATTCCCTTGCAGGCCCCATATTTAATCTACAAAGGTAGGCAAAGGTTGGGGTTCTCCCATGCACCATCCTCCAAAAAAAAACATTTCACTCTAGGAATGGTATTTAACTTCCATATGTGACTCCAGCCCTCCCAACTATCCTCGTTACCAGAAACATTCGAGTTTAACCAATTATAATTAGAGCTAGCTAAAGAAGAGTTGGGACTTTTTTGCCTCCACACAAAGTGGCTTTTACTATCTCTGATTACCTTCCAATTTCTCATTTGGGACCAATCCGCATTGTTATCGAACAACCATTTACACAAGTCTTGATTCAGCCGTCCATGCTAGCTCCAAACAGTCTTCCACCGAAAAATTTTCAACAAAGATGTCCATGTTCAAGAAAGTCAGCTTGAACCCCAAAGGAATCTCAAAAAGCCATGGGTCGTTCAAGAAATTTAAGCTAGCAGGGTTGCATTCATTAATCCAATAGTTAGGCTTAACTTTAGCCGCTGCAGAACAAAGAGCTTTGTAAAAGCTGGAAGCTTTAGGAACAGGTTTGTTGTTCCAGCAATTGAATTCACCATACTTTAAATTAAAAATGTGAATCCACAGCTTGTCATCCTAGTTTAGAACCGAAAACACATTTTTAGACATTAAAGCAATTTTTACAATCCTTAGATTTCTATTACCTAGACCCCCTTCAGTTTTAGCAAGTGTAGTGGTGCTCCAACCCATAGTATGGAAGCCGCTATGATTATAACTCCCCCTTACCCAACTAGAATTTTGTAGCAATTTTCAAGGTTTGGTCAAGGATAGACTCATGAACATTAACACACAATAGCTGATAGGTAGTAATCGGCATCAACACACTATTAATTAAAGTCGCCCTACCAGCCAAGGATACAGGATTATGATTCCAAGCTTTAATACAATTATGAGCTTTGGTAACAAGGGGTTGAAAACTATTTTTTTGAATTCTCCTAGGGCTAATTAGGCTCCCCAGGTACTTAAAGGGAAACGATCCCTCATCCATACCCAAGATTCCCACAATGGCCCTTCGAACCCTCTTATTTAATCAACTGGGAAAATATGAATAGAGGACTTGCTCACATTAGGGGTTTGGCCGGTAAGATCAATATAGATAGACAAACAGATTTTACAAGCCTTAGCAATATCACGAGACACCTTGGTAACAACAATTAAATCATCAAGAAACATAAGATGATTGAAATTACTGTTCAATCTACTATCAAACCCAGGAATCCAATTTCTCTATAAAGCATGATTTAGCATCACAGATAGGTTTTGAGAAACAAGCAGAAAAAGGTAAGTGGAAAAAGGGTCTCCTTGTCTAAGGCCCCTACAGCTAGAAAACGGCCAGGTGGAGAGTTGCAAATAGCAGGAAAATAGCATGAAATGTAGGCTCTAATCCACTTAATCCAAATAGCAGGAAAATTCATCAGGTGGAGAGTTGCAAGAACAACCTCCCATTCTACCATATCATAGGCTTTGGCCATATCGATTTTTAAAAACATCCTCGGGGGATTACCAGTATCAGATTCTAAGGAATGCACTATTTCTTGGACAATAATAATGTTATCAAAACTGGACTTGCCAGTTAAGAACGCACTTTGCTCATGTCCGACTAGTTTTAAACGATTAGTCAAAATCTTCGAAACAATTTTATATGAAGGTTGGCAGTAGAGAAGAAGTAAGAGATGGCATCCAAGAGAGGTTTTTTAATGATGTCCCAATAGAAGAGGTAAAACTCCATATTCAACCCATCAGGCCCAGGACTCTTGCATTTAGCCATGCCTTTAATAGTATTAAGGATCTCAAGGTAACTCACAGGTTTAGTCAAAAGAACCTTGCCCTCATTAGATAAACTATTATGATCAGGAGGAAGGGCTTTAACAAGATCCTCGAAGGACCATCTTCCTTTGGCACCTCACAGGTCAAGGAAAAAATTTGAGAAACAATTCTCTATACTAGCTTGATCAGTGAAGGAATTACCAACGTTATTCTGGATGATAGAAATTTTATTTCTATGGGTATTAGTGTGAGCCATGTTTTGGAAAAACTTAGAGTTAAGGTCACCTTGCTCAAGCCATAACATGTGAGTTCGCTGAGCCCAGCCAATGCTATTATGCTTAAGAAGGGCCTTATGTCTGTTGTTAAGGGCTATAAGTGTCCTATGGTCCAGAGAATTTCGGTCCATTCTGCTATCCAGGTTTTCAAGGTACAAAATGCTTCTCTCGGTTTCCTTAATATCCACATCCAACGGGGATAAGCCAGAAGCACTCCAAGACAAAGCTGATTCTTGGTACGGGACAAGAGGTGGGAAAAAGCATGCAAGGGAGAGATGATCGGGGGCAAAATTCCATGCTCTATTCACAACATCATGACATCCCTTATAGTCTAACTAAAAATTTTCAAACTTAAAAATTATCTTTTTTAAACTAGAACGAAAGCGAGCTTTAAGTAAAAGAGGGTTGTGGTCAGAAGAAATGCGATGAAGATGTAAAACCAAGTAAGACTCATGCAACCCAGTCCAGTCCAGATTCGCAAGGAACCTGTCAAGACGAGCCTAGAGATGGGCACCACCCAATTGACCATTACACCAAGTAAAAGAAGGCCCCGAGAAATCCAAACCAAATAAATTATTAAAACTAATAAAATCATTGAAGTAATTTGACTTAGTTGCATAGTGATTGAAGTTTCCTCCCAGATGTTCATCCTCCGATTCGACGGTGTTAAAGTCACCAACGATCACCCAAGGAACGCCAATTCTTGAAAGTTTAGAGAGCTCATTCCAAACACGAATTTGTGTCGAGAGAGCCTGAGAATTATAGACAATTGATAGAGTCAAGCCATCCATGTGGTTCGAAGAAATTACTAGATACAAGACACTCCGGGAAATCATAAGAAGGGTAAATGAGCCCAGCCCCTTCCTCCAAAGTGTCAGTATTCCACCGGACATTCCAAGGGCCGGCACAACAACCCAATCCCAATCCCTGGATAATTTCATACAAAAAAGAATGCAACGTTCCTTATTTGCTCGGGTCTCTACCATGCAAACAATCTGCGGCATATGATTTTTGATCAGTTCCCACATCCAGTTCCTCATGTTCGGGTTGGAAATACCCCTACAATTCCAGTATTAAATATCAAAAATTGTATTGTACTTCATGATTAAACTAGATGCAAACCCATCCCAAGAAAACCAACACACACTACATAAAAGCAGAAAAACATTATTTTATCCGCTTTTGCTACCCCTCTTCTTCCCATTGCTTCTGCCTTAGCCTCCTTTTGGAACTGCACCAAGGTCATGTCTTCATCTGATTCGACTCTATCGCTGGACCCATCATGGTTACCCTCTTCCCCAGCACCAGAGGTTGCATTCTGAAGGGCATCCATTATTCGCACCACAAGGTTGTTGTGGTCTCCATTCTTCATCTGGCTTTGATTCGGTAGGGGAGACAAAGTACAATCTCTCCCTCATCTCAGAATAGGTTATTAGGAGAGCCGTTTGAGAAGGAGAAACCATAACCCCTTTCCTTTCTCAATTTTCTTCTTGTTTTCAAGATTAACCTGTTCCTGTAGGGACCCACTTCCAACAGAAATTTTCCCACCACTACTCTCACCTACCAGGGGCTTGGGCTGAAAGCCCTTTACTTCCCTCAGATCCAAAGAAGGCTCTGTCATATCACAGCCTGGGAACTCTCCCCCTTCCCTTCCGCTCACCAAAGCATCCATCTTCTCAACGGCTGAGTCCCTAGGCTGCATGGGATCAAGATTCTCGCTTCAAAGATCCGAGAGGAGCGGTATCGCATCCCGAGGCAAAGATGCGTGCCCACCACACAAAGACCGCCTCCCACCATGGGTCGTTTGCCCTCCTTTGAAGCTAGTCACGTGACGGTTGGAAGGCAACACTTGGTGATTATTCAGTTTTGATTATTGCCACGTGTCTTCCTTACTAGCTTTGTCATTGATCCTATTCCCAGGAGCCGGTCCCCAGCCGCGACCCCAATTCCGGCGATGCTAAACCACCATTCATGAGCCAAACTGATTTGCATCATCTTGCCCATCTGCTTTTTCGGCAACACACCATTTCCTTCATCCATCAGAGGTTTCAACCCATTATTCCCTTCCATCATATCCAAAACCATAGCCTGATAATCTTGACTATGGTCATGAGCCAAAGTCCCATTGCTAGTCTCTCCTTCAACTGGATTACAATTTCTGATAGGACAAATGTCTTCTCCATGTCCAATAAGTCCACATCTATAGCAGAATACAGGTAGCCTCTCGTAGAACACGACCACCATGCATTGATCCTCCTCATCTCCTATTTAAAGCCCCCCACTTTAGGGGTTTTAAGAGATTCATTTCTACACAGATGCGAGCATATTTAGCTCTTGATAATTTCTCAGTGTGGTCATCCACCTTCAAAAGTCTGCCAAATTGCTCTCCAATTATTTCTAACACCTCCCTATCCCAATACTCTAGAGGAAGATGATGTAGTTGCACCCACACAGCCGCTCTATGAAGTTTCTCAAAAGTCGGTTGGAAGTGATCTCTCCAGGGTGTCAGCTGCAACACCATGCCTCCAATCGTCCAAGGCCCTTCCCAGATCACCATCTCCACCATTTCGGGCTTCTCACAACGGATGAGGTAAAAGCCATTAGCCATGTCAGCTACCAAGAAAGGATCCATCCTCCTCCACTGTTAGGATTATGCCCTCGAATGCCAACGAGGATACTTGTATTAGGGTATTTCATTTATAGTATACATTCTTATTCTTATTAAATAGGCATTTATTTTGATGTTCATATAAATCTTGTGATGGCATTATAATTAGTTTTGAATATCATAGTCCATGTATATTAAGTTAAACCTTCTACTCTTTGTGCGATAAAGAGAAGAGAACTAGAAGGGTTTGGTACTTATACATTTAAATAGTTCACAAATCAGAGAATCTTTAATTGGGCGTTATAGGTTCGTAAAGATTTGTATGATACATACTTTGACAAAGAGTGTTAGTTGAACACTATGGAATAGTGAGAGCATATGTCATAAATACATCATTGGGAATTGGTGTATTCGAACATGATTTGCAACAATCCAATCACATGGGTTTTACTCTTTGACAGTCAATGATTGGGATTGTTGGTTATGATCATATGAGTGGACCTTAGACCTGAGGTATCATGATCACAATGTACTTGTGACGTCTTGTCTGTTACTAGAGTTGTTAGGCTCAATTTACCTTTTGGTAGGGCCAACCTCAAAGTGTGACTATGTCGGGCAAGTAGCAGTCGTGAGTGATCATCAAGAAGGAATTTGTTCACTCAGAAGTAAACGAGTAAGTATCCTATGCGATTATAAGTATGTGAGATTAGAAGACCTTGGCCAAGGCAGTCAAACTAATCGTGTGGACACGAAGGGTAGTTTGGTAAACTCACCCTACTATAGTTATTTGCATATGATCGAGTTCAGTAAATTTGACAATTACCATGGCTCTCACTCGGTTGGGATACAAGAACGAAAGATTTATACACATATGGTAATCATAATCAGAAAGGTTCGTAATGATCTACTCATTCACGTTCAATTGAGCTACGACGTGGGGCCACGGGGTTGGCTAGCTAGGTGTCACCCACGTCCTTTGGTATCCTACCATTGCCAATCAGAACAAACCTAAGGAGTCACGCTTAAAGGGATAAAGAATCAGTCTCGTTTTGAGTACAGGGGTAAAATTATCAATTTACAATTTTACTTCATCGGATGAGTGAAATTGTAAATTGGTCTAGGATTTGTCTTAAGTTTAAATTTTGATTTAAATTCGATGGAGTTGAATAGATAATCAAAATTATGAGGACTCAAAGATAAAAATGGTTTTAGTTAGATTAGGACTCATATTTCTAATAGAACTTCTATGATGATGTTTATCAAATTATGAAGGTTCATATTTCGAATAGAACTCATTAATCTAGTCATTAATCTAACTAAAACATCGTAGGTAACCATCCTAGGTAACCACTTCTATGGTGTCTTAAGTCTTATTCCCCCAATCAAACATAGTAAGTAACCATTTTTACAGTTTTATAAAAAATTATTTATAAATCAATATTATCATATATATATATATATATATATATAAGTTTCATATGATATGATGATAAATAATCCATCATTAAAACAAGTATAGCATCTGTAAGTTGTTAATCTCAAACACATGCATGACCAATAACAAGTTCAAGAACTATTTTTCGACTATCTTATATATATATATATATATATATATATATAAGAGAATGTCAGCCTTTGAGATAAATAAACTAATTTCTCTCTTTTTGTCAATTAATTTGAGTGATTTATTTATTTTTAAATATAAATCTATCATAAAAAATTGATATAAAACGCTTCTTTACCCAATTTTAATGACTAATGCACCAGTGATGCTAAATGATACTAATTAAAAAATAATAATTTTTTTCTCCATAACTCATTTTAAATAATCTAATAGTACCTAACAAAATATTATATAAACCTTCTCACAGTAGTTTAAAAATCTCCCTAATTGTTCAAATGGACATGATTGGCTCTCTAATTAAACTTATATTATTTTTTTTATACAAGTCACCTAAAATTTTAGTAACTTAGAAGAACGTCAGATAGATACATGAAAAGCCACTTGATGTTATTTTACTTTATTTTGTTTTATTTATTTAGAATGAATACGGAATACCCCACATTTTAAAGTTGAATGCCAAACACTGAACTATCGAATATATATATATATATATATATATATTAATTGAGTGTCATTTCCAATTCAAAAGCATGCTCAATAATGTATCACAACTCACAAGTCATCCATTCTTTTAAACAAAAACCCGTCTACTTACAATAATCAGAGGCTTGCTCTGAAAAGCAATTGAAAGAGACCTTTTCTGTCTTTTTGGTTAAATCAAATACAAACCAATCTACAAATTGCCAACTTGAGAGCTCTTAAATTGACCCTTACCAATTAAATAAAATCTGTTTTTTTAAAAAAAAATTAAAAACTTTACAACAACTGAGTTTAGTTCATATTTAACAATATCTTGTGTTTTAAAGATCTTAGGACTTAAAAAAATAAGAGAAAATTCCACCATACCAATTATTTGAGGTACGGATTCATCTCACTTGTATTGATAAACCGAAAAAATTATTTCATTTAAACTGAAAAATTTTATAATATTAATGAACATCAATATTAATTAAATTTGATCAACTTAGGTAAATATTTTTTTTTTCCCAACAGCCAATGTCATTAACCTCCTTTCTTTGTGGGGGATGTTTCACTGATTATTGGGTGCTTAGCAAATGTAACAAAGGGCCAAGGAAAAAGCAAAGCATGCAAGGTTTTAAATGAATACCACTCTCTAGGCCTGTTGCCTGTTGTTATTTTGGTTTCTATTGGGAGACATGTTCACTGTTTATGCATTGACGTTGATGAGACTACTGTCCTTATTTCTGACAACGAAGATGATTATGGAAGTATTCTCTGTTGTTCTGTTTAGCAAAAACTGATATTATGTCGCAATAAATTCATAGAATAAATATATTAACATTTTCTAATAGATATATATATATATATATATATATGAACAAAATGTATAGTTTAGGAAAGAAATGAATGTTTTCCTTGATTTTCAATTATGAACGACAAAGTTTGTGGGGGATCCCAAAGGAAATAATTCAATAATGGTGGTACCGAACCAGTTGGTTGGTATAGGGATATTCAAAGAGAAAATGTAAGTATATGCTTTAAATTATAAATATAAATATAAATATAAATGGAAATTGGAATCTCACATTTTTATAGTCATTATCAAAGAGGAAACAACACCTCACTTTATTTTGCTTACATTATGAGAACTCCATGCTTGCATGGATGGATGGATTAGAAATTAATAATATTAATAGTAATGATCTAATCAAGCATAAGTCTCCCAATCCAAGAAAGCAGCCAATGCATTGAGATCCAAATCAAGATCAGGCTTCCTTGTTTCATCAGCCTCAGACTCAATCATGACTTGATGATGGTCATCATCATCATCTCCTTCAGCTTCAGCAACATTAATATTATGAATTGGTGGTGATGATGCTTCATTCATCCAAGTCCAGTCATCATTCATATTGAAATCCATTAATGCATCCCACCAGCTCTCAATCTCATGACCAGTGTTTTCATCCCCATTTGCAGCTTCATTTCCATGAAGTAGTACACCTGTATTCATGTGCTCTTCATTATGATCATCAAAGTGTGGCTGTTGCTGCTGTGGTGTGGTTGTGATAAAGACATTACTAGTACATCTTCTGGCCTTTGTCCTAACTACATTGTTTGTGTCCACAATTGCCAATGTCTTTTCCTTTTTCGTCTCTATCTTATTCTGATGCTCATCATGTCCATTTCCATGCTTTATTAATGTCTTACTCAAATGTGTGTTCCAATAATTCTTTATTTCATTGTCTGTGCGCCCTGGCAATCTTCCTGCAATCAGTGACCACCTGCAAATTAACACAAAGAAACCTCTAAGCGCTCAAAACACTCAAAAACTTTTTCAATAATAATAATAATAATAATAATAATTCAGAATTTTAATGACTAGCTACTTGTTTCCTAAGAGCTTGTGAAGTCTGATGATAAGGTCATCTTCCTCCTGAGATATGTTTCCTCTCTTTATATCCGGCCTTAAATAGTTCAGCCATCGAAGCCGGCAACTCTTTCCGCATCTCTTAAGTCCTACATAATTAAACAATTCAACCAAGAAACATACATACATAAATACATACATATATATATATAGTACTATATATATATATATATACATAGTGATCAAAGAGAAGATGATGAAGTATATATGCAACTAGCTAGCTAGGTATGTAGTTTGGAGATACATATATATATATATATATATATAGATTGCACCTGCTCTGCTAGGAAGACTCCTCCATCTCCCTTCACCATGAGCTTTGATATAAGCACTTAGAATCTTGTCCTCTTCTTGAGTCCATGCACCTCTTCTAAGGCCATCCCTAGAGCAACAAGGCTTCCTGCCCATCTCTTAGGACAGAGTTGAGATGTCGTCCTAACAAGCACTCCTTCACTTCTCCTTTTAAATGTATGAATGTTTATGCAGAGAAAGGAACTCTAAAGAAACTGACAACATACATGTTTATTTACCAACATGTGAGAAGGACAGTAGATCACATGCAAAGAATCAAGGCCACCTCAGAATCTTCATAGGCAAAGATATTACCTAGCTATGTATATATATATGTATATATATTTTTTTTTATTTTAACATGTGAAATTATTAGAAAATTAACAGGACCAAACCATCAAGCCAGCAGCTAACTCCACTACAAGATGAATAATTAATTATTCTTTACCTGTTGAAAGTAAACAAAACGAATCCTCATTATATGATTATGACTGCTCGGAATTTTACAGAGTGGCAGAAAGAGACGTGGCTGAGCTCATAACAAAACATGACAAGTTTATATATATATATATATATATGTATAGCCATCTAACCTTCTTTTTGGAGTCATGCAACCTCTTCTTTCTTCTCCTCATGCACTTGCTATTCAAAGCATTGTTCCGTTAATGCATCAGTTTCTTTCTGTGTTTCAACAACCAGCACAAGTTAGAACTCTAGTTCCGTACTTGGTCTGTTTTCCTTAAAGGCAATTTTATTATAGATTCAATTGTCTTGATTTATTTTTAACTGATTGATAGCTAGGTTGCAGCTTTAAAGGGCTTTCATGCTTTACTTTTTTCCCCCATGCTAGGAGACCTAGGTCTGCATAATTGAACAAGGGTACTATCTAGTGATACATATAATTAATCTCTATAATTCAGAATACATATATACTTTCCTTAAAAGGTACCTGTTTAACCTAGTTATTCCTGATTAAATTAAGTAGGTTATTTCTTTTGCATTTGGCTCTTTCCATCTTCATCATTAGCCTCCACAATGTCTCCACCTTATGATTTAGTTTTCTTTAATTTCAAGTTGCATAATTGATGATGAAGTTTCCTAATGGAGATTAGTACTACAGCTCATACACTCATGATTTTGGCTTGATATATAATGAAGTATGGTGCAATGTACTAACCATGATGGCTTATAAAATAGACCTGTTAAGTCACTAATTTATTAGAATAATATATATATATAATAACTAGCAAGGAAGCTAGAAAGCATAATAGCTAGTTCTTTCCTTCATCTTGTAATTAATCTTGATTTAAGTTCAGGCTCTATATATGTATTACATGATTTCAAGCGGTGATGTAATAAAGCATGTCATAAACATTCACAACGTGACAAGTGAGACATCCATGTCCCTGTATTTAATATATTATATATATATATATAATGTGAAAAAGATAATTCTGAGTTTTAAAAGCATGTAACCCCACATGAATGTATGGTCCATAGAATTCAGTGAACAATTGTAACACACCTCAAAATCAAAACCCAAACAGTGTCTACAAAGACCGTTTGTTAGAGAGGCATGATTTCAAAGTCATATAGCCACGGGCCTCCGTCTCCATCATTGAGGAGTACAAATAATGAGACAAATTCACGGCTGCTCTCCATATAAATATTTACGTATTTCTGTCTTGCATTCATACTTAGTTTAGACTTTAGAGACTTCAAAGAAATTAACCTTATAATTAATTCTTCTTCATCTTCTTCTTCTTAAGTGATTAGGACTTTTTATCTTTATAATTAAAACAAATAAAACACGAATTTTGAATTAAAAAAAAAAGAGAGAGAAATAAAAATAAACAAAAAGGACAATGTTCATAGATTTGAACTTCATTAAGGCTTAGGTTTTTTTTTGCTTTTTGTTTTTTGTTTTTTTTAATTATTAGTACTTTGGAGAGAACAGTGGAATGAGACATTATAATTCACACTTATCATTGGTTAAGTGTCTACGCTATAATAATTAAAGGATTAGACATTTTTTGTGTACTAAATAAAGTATAGTAGACAATTAATCATTAAAAGCAAACAAAAAAATTTGTATTAGATTAATTTTTAAAATTTATATATCTTTAAATTAAAATTGGTGAATCAAGTCCTTTGTTTTTAATTTAAAAATTTAAATTAATCATTCCACCTAAAATAGAGCTAATTATGTTTTACTACTAATATTCTTCATTTTAAAACCATTCTAAAATCATATAATGATATTTTTGACTTTAAAAGTTTAGAAACTTCATTTTGATGTCGTTGCATATTTGAATTTTTCATATGATTGATGTCAATACAATAATGTATTGAAGATAACTTATCTAATTTGAACACTAAAACGAATATTTTTAGTTAAAGATGAAAATGAATGATGATTATGACTTTGATATTTCTAATTTTAGTACGGATAACAATTCCATTTCAAATTCTATTATTATTATTATTTTAATTTAATACTAACTAAACATTTTTTACTTACAAAATAATTAAACAAATACTGACTCAAAGTTGAAATATCTTTGTCCAAGAAAAAAAAACCAAACAAAATTATAACGTTATGCATGAAAATAAATATTTTCTTGGATTTCATGGTTCCCCACAAACACAATGTTATGCTTTGACTTGACATGTGTGAAATTTTATTATTATTATTATTGATTAATAAGAACCCGACACGTATTCAATAATTCTTCAATAATTCTGAGACCTCACTAGACGTCATGATATATCCTGCCGCCTGCCAAGCCACCATGTCTAAGTCCCATTAAAAAGTGACCCAATCAGCTTTTTTTTTTTTTTTAAAAAAAAGATTATTGTTATTATTATTACTATTATTATTATTATTATTATTATTATTATTATAAAAAAGAGCAAATTAGACTGATATCCATACACATTAAGAAAATCATTTTCTTAAAACACACGAGAACTTGAGATGATATTCAAGTGACGTGGCTCAACACAGTATATATATATATTATATTATATATATATAAGAGCCCACATCAATGAGCAACCACCTTCCATTCTCACCGGTTCTTCAAAGATAGTGTTTCTTGGATGCTTTTTGGTTGGCCAACAAGAACTGTATCTCTTTGCATAACTTTAAATAATAAAATAAATAATAATAAAAATTCACCGTGCACACAACATCACTCATTAAATATAAATATTTTTTTTATAGTAACCATTTAATGCATTTGCTCTACATTCTATCACTGTTTGGATGTTGTAACTTTCTCGAGTGTTTTAATGAGAGCAGAACAAATAAATAAATAAATAAATAACGGTTCACAAAATTATTTCTTTGGTGACTGGGTTATTTTTAATTATTATTATATGATAAATATCATTGTTATAGGTTGTCAGTGACATCATTTGACTAGCCTGTCAATTTGTCTAATCGCCTGTTTGATGAACGTGTAATTTATAATTATATTAATTATTTTATTATTGAGAAAGTGAAATCTTTTATTACTTTTTTTATGTAGAAAAATAATAATAATATGTTAACCAGTAAGTAAAATTTCTATAAAATTTCACATCTTATACATCAGCAAGTAATACAAGAAAAAAGGGATTTTAATGACTTTGTATTCTAGCAATCATTGGTTAGGCTGTCAATTTATCTAATTACTTTTCTGATGATTATGTAATGTTTAATTATATTAATTTTTAACTTTTTATTAATTAATGAAAAAGTGAAATATTTGTTATTTATTTTTATGTAAAAAATAAAAATAACATTTTAACCAATAAAATCTTTAAAAAATCTTAAGCGTCAGCAAGTAATAAAAGATGAAAATGATTTTATTAGTTTTGTATTATGATAATTATTATTGGTTAAGTTATCAATTTGTCTAATTGCCTGTCTGATGATTATGTAATATATAATTATATTAATTTTTTACTTTTTATTAATGAGAAAGTGAAATATTTGTTTTTTTATGGAAAAAAAATGTCATAATTGCATGTTAACCAGTAAAACCTCTAAAAAATTTCACATCTAAAACATCAGCAAGTAATAAAAGAAAAAAAGTGATTTTAGTGGCTTGTATTTTGACAATCATTGCTTAGCCTATAGGCTGTCACTCTGTCTAACTATTTGTCTAATAATTATGTAATATATAATTATATTAATTGTTTTACTTTTTTATTAATAAGAAAGTGAAATATTTGTTATTTTTTATGAAAAAAATGTAATATTTACATATTAATCTGTAAAACCTTTAAAAAATTCCACATCTCAAACGTCAGTAAAACCATCAAGCAATAAAGAAGAAAGGGATTCTAGTGGCTTCCATTATATTCTAAAATCTGTATTTAATTTTGAAAAATACATTTGTAATAAAAAGAAATATTCTGATTTTTATTTTTTACTTCCCTAATATCATTAATTATCCAAAAAGATGCTGAGCAACATTGGCAGATTTAAATATTTGTTAAATTTGTAACAAATATGTTGTACATTGAGAACATCCCAAAAGTTTACCTTATTAAAGAATTTATATACATTTACACTAATTATGACAAATGGATCAATGAATCACTAAGATAAAAATGGGTTTGATTATAAAGTTTACAAATAGATTGGACGGTCCATTTGGATTCAAATCTATAATCTTTGGATTCTCGATCCATTTGATGAATGGATTAATTTTTTTTCTCCATATTATTACATAAAATTATCAAACTGAAGAAGTTACCTAGTATATATTAAAATAGGGTAGACGTAATCGTAGACGTTGGTAGAAAACGTTAAATCTATGAACATTCATAGATAACAAACCCTCTATTAGAACATATTCAATTAAAATTCAAAATGTTATTTAAAGAAAACATATTATAATCACTGAGTTTATTTAGTTAATATCGGTGTAATTCATGATAAGTTTCATCATTTCACACTAGGTAAGTAATATAAATAATTATTTATCTATTTTATTTTAAAAAAATTATTTAATATATTATTATCAATAAAAAGTAAGTTTTTTTATATTTTATTCTTTAAGAAGGACCACTTTGATTATTCTTTGTACGGTGACGTCTAAAAAGGGGAACCAAATAAATAAATAACCTCTGATGTTTGCTGATGTCAAAAGAGTCCATTTCCGGTTTTCGAGCGCCTTAATTTGTTTCAGTTATGGAACAGTTTTATTTTATAATATATATATATATTATATCACTTCTTCTATATATAGAAGTGCTATATATATATATTTATAGAAGTTCTCTTGTCGGAATTATGATATTTATAATATATTAAATTTAAATTGCATAATCATCACATCATGCAGGTTCTTTGGCCCACATCACTGATACTACTATTATTCTTTCATGTCAAGTTTGTCTTGAGTGTTGTTTGATGGTATCAATCCAGTGGCATTATTATTATTATTATTATTATTATTATTATTATTATTATTTTGATAAAATAAATAAACCACAATTACATTAAAAAGAACAGAAAACAGTAAAAAAACAAAGTGCTACAAATCATTTGAGTGTTGAAAATTCTCATTTTCAAACAAGAGCTACAAATCTGTGTATACATTCATAAAACACACAATTCATTGGAAGCATTTATCATATACACAATGCCAGATATCATCTGAGAAACACTGACACCGGAAACTATCCTCGACCTCATCAGTAATACAGTCGTGATTTGTTAAAAAAAGGTAGTTTGCCTGAGACATATAAGAAAGCTCATAAAAAATTTGACAATGGAAGTGTCATGAATTCGATTGTTCCAACTTTAATCCCACAAGTACATAAACCATAGAGTATGAAATAGTTCCACTAATATATATATATATATATATATGAACTAAATTTATGCCAGAGCCAAAAGTACCGGCCGGCTTGCTCTACCAAGGTCTTGAGTCATGAGTTGGCCGTGGTAATTGAGTTTCCTGAAATAATAACTTGCAATAGTACAAAATGTGGGTCCGAAACTCTGAAAATACACTATAACTTAAAGTGTTATATGAATTACAAACCTGTGATATCTGTTGGATGTTCCAGTGAGGGGCTGACTGATAGGTTACTGGATGTGGTTCACTCTGACCCTGGGAAGTACATCTAAATCGATAAATAATTACTGCAGTAAATGCATTAATAAATTTTACAAAATGAGATTATTGTCCTTTGTTTATCTCACCGTATGCTGGAAAAATTCAAACTGAGGATAGTTCACAGCCTCTCACTTGCATAGGATTGTGACATAGTCTTCATGGCCGACATCTTCGCTGTCATTGATATTCATATCAATGACATTGTGGTTCACAGTATCATCTTATCAGAGTGAATCTTTGCGCACAGTATCATCTGTGAGAAGCTTCTGCATTGCTTCATTGACAACTTTCAATGCAAATTCATAATTTTCCTCAAATATTAAACTTATCTCAGCAAGTTTTAGGCAATGCTTATAAAAATTTTCACGGCGTTCTGTTGGGCCATCAGCATCCATCTTATCAGAGTGAAAAGTCGGAGCGCGCATGCGCTTAAAGTCCTACCTCCACCTTTCAAGGATGTGTTTTGATGGAATTTCAACCACATCTTGGAAACTAAGGGCAGATAGTAGTACATGCCTGCACAGAATTCCTCTTGATTGAAAAGAAAAGCAGATGCAACGCATGCCCAAATCAGTCACGTTGTACAAAACTTTATAAATCTTTTGCTCCATAGTTTTGCCATCTTTGCTTCTTACGCGTTCTTTAACTTCAAATATACATACTGGATCATCTGCTCCAACGATTGCAGAGACACAAAGTACCAGTGCCTTTAATTCAACTTGGAATTTTCAGAAGATGCCAGCTGTATAAATTTTGGATGCCTATTCTATTGTGTCAACAATAATGGGCCCTTGTGGACTGAATCTGCATCCGCATTAAATTCTTTTTCGCATTTGCTTCTTACAACCTTCTCATACTTATCAAGACATTGTTGTAATGAAAGCCTTGGATGTATGTAGCCATCATGGAAAGATTTCAAAATCTCGCTCCGGTGAGTAGTGTACACTCCAGCCAAAAATATTTCTTTCACAAAACCAGGGACGCAGAGATGCCGATCATGGTACAATTAAGTAAAGCATTCATTATCTTCAAGTTTTTATTTCCCTACAACTTTATTCCAACCTCCAACAAACTCATCTCCTATTAAAGAATCATACACAACTTTTTTAATATCTTTCTTAATTTCTTTGTAATCACCAAGTTCTCTCAAGTTTTCTCGAATCCGTTTCATAACATACCTTAGGTCCAAACAGTGATGAGAACTTGGAAATACCTAAGAGACTGCTCCTTTTAGGGCCTCAGAATTGTGAGTGATAATGGCAGCTGGAGGGTGGCCAAACCTGCAAGATAG
>NC_052488.1:21694442-21777086 GCF_009730915.1 Dioscorea cayenensis subsp. rotundata
CATGCTTCAAATAACCACACATGGGCTTCAACAGTATCATCTGAAAGCAAACCACAACCAAGCAACACTAATTGGCCATGATGGTTAACTCCAAGAAAATTAAAAAATAAGAGACAGTTCATACTTATCGGTCAAACAAGTAGTATCCACAAACAGGACATCACCAAAATATTGATACGCCGTCCTAGACCTGCCATCAGCCCAAAACACATTCTTTAAACAGCCATTACTATTCAAATCCATCAAATGAAAGAAATAGGAATTCCTTGTTTGCATGTCAACAACAAACCTACTGATAGCATCAATATCTCCTTTTTTGAGTCTCAGTTTCCTTACCCCTTCAATATTCTCTCGCCATACCTTCTCTCTGGAAGGTAAATTTTCCTGCTCACATGCTTGGGCAACTTCCTGGGATGAACTGCCATGTTGAATACTTTCCCCAACATTATCTCCAAAAAAACTTTCTCCTCTTCTTTGACGGATTGGACTGTGCTAGCAAGGGAGTAAGTTCGTGATTATGTTCATCTTTAAACTCCTTGACATGCACTAATCCATCAGCTCACTTGGCCAGTTTAATGCTTGCCTGGCAATCTGTTTTAACTACTGGTCTTGACAAATGAAAATAAGGTGTCTAGTACTAAGTCTTGCCACTCTTATTACAAGCAGCCATGATAATATGTCTGCATCGCCCATCCTTAAAGTAATTAGAATGTGCAATTCTCACACCAAATCCTCTGCCACGAGCATAGTCCTCATAAAATTCAATAGCTTCCTCAAATGATTTGAATGCAATTGTTTCCCGAGGTATACCCCTATCATCTCCAGTTCTTGCATGCACCAGGTCCGACACATTTTCAGCATTAGGAGAATCATCAACAAAACTTACTTCCTTGTCCCTGTTCAATGGCACATTTTCACAGATTTTGAAACCATCCTAGAAGCTTCCGATTGCTCATATCCTCTTGCTGTTTCACAAAAAGGTTCATAATCTTTTTCGGCAAGGGGTGACTTATCCGTGGATATCACATCCACTTGCTCACACATAGAAATACAAGAGCACCAAATCAAATTCTGCAATAAAACACAGAAATGCATCATCTTATTCTTTTATAAAAAAGGCGCCTCATCCTTATTCAACAAGAGATAACACATAGACAGAGATCATATTCATTTGCTCATACACTGAACTTATCATTGATAAATTTCACAATTTCTTTTAAAACAAGAAAGACACATAAGTTCTGCTACAAATAAAAGAAATGGATATAGTGAAGGATATATCACAGGCATACCATTACTAACTTTACCAGAATATTGTAGGATTTTACACTCTGCTATTGATTAAATTAACATAATGGACCTTAGATCAGTAGTATTCCTAAGATAACATAAAATCCAGGGACTCAGAGCTAGATACAACATATACTTAAAACTAGAAAACATTAAACTTAATACATCTTTCACTCGATTCCCTTTCCTTAAAGCCCCGAAAAACTTATCAGGATAAACCCAAATCACAATTGAATACACTACAAAAACAATCTAGCTGAATGCAGCACCAAATAGGAAATTAATTACCATCTTAAGGGAAATAGAAAGCTCTATTAGCATCAAACTCAGTGGCATAACATTATGGATGACCCAAAAAAAAAAATGAAAGCTTAATACCAAATCCTAAAAATACAATAAAAAATCGAGACTTTCTTCTCTAAAAATAAAAAAGAGAACGAAATTTCCATCACTTTCCACTTAGATCGTTCCAAAACAGTAAAAATTCCGCCTTTATCGAACAAAATTGCTTCAAAAAATTTTAGCTAAAATGAACAGAATATCAGAACTGCATGTGACTCTGGATTTAGAAATCGAATGCAAATGGAAAAAATAAAATAAAAAATAAAAAATTCAAGAACAAAGAGAGGTTGGATGAGTACCGAGAAGAAGCCGGGGTGGTTTGGGATTCGATCGACCGAAGGTCGTATCAGTCTCAAGGCTTTCTTTGTTATGGGCCTGGGAAATTGGGCTCCAAACCCAATTCTAACTGGGCCTCAAAAAACTCCAGCCCAATTAGTTCTTAGAAAATTTTTAACATAATGATGTTGTGTTTATTGATTTATATATATATATATATTGCCACATAATGCTTCATTAATCATTGGAGTAAAACTTATTCATACTATTTCTATTGCAATTTTAGTGTTCTTTATTGACATAAATATATAAATGAGGTTGGAAGCACATAGTAAATTTTATTTTATTTTTTTGAAGCAAACCTTGCTTTGGGTTGGGATAAGTCATATGTAAACAATTTTTTTTTTTAGTAATAAATAATTAGAATTTTTGCTTACAAAGTTCCATTATTTTAAAAAAAGAAAAATACTAGAAAGTGAATGAAATATGCATCTTCGTATTATTTTTTCCACCCTCCCCTGTTTCCTCTGTTTCCACTCTCTTTCTCTTGTAACTCACGTTTTTCTATAATGAACATAGTGTATCCATTTTTGAAAAAAAAATATTTAAAATTAAAATTATATATATATAATTCCCTAGAAAAGAGATTTATCTTTTTGTCCGCATAAATGAATAAAAAAATTAAAATTTATTACTTCATTGATCCATCACAACAGTAAGAAATACCAAACTTGGAAGCAAGAGAATTTAAATCCAGTTGGAAGTTAATTAGTGGCAAGTCTTGCTTTACTTCCTTATTTCTCTTGCACTTATCTCTGCTTCTCTTCACCACCAGATTTCCAAGGTATGGCTCTCTCAAACAGAAAAAATCTGCTTTTTCTTGCTATTTTTCATTCTAAAAATCATAATTTGTTAAAAAAAAACTAATTCTTGATTACTATTAAACCATCAACTTAATCAAACTTTGATCTTTATGTATTATGTACTTTCTAATCAGTGTCTTTCTCTCCCAACTTTTGTTGTTTATCACTAATAATATTTTTATTAGGCCTTTTTTTTATAGAAACAATGTGAGTTTCTGTTCATCTGAGTTCATTCCTATTTATTTCAATTGTTTTTGTCCTGTTTTTCTCTTTCTAGCTTTCAGATTTCTACTTCTCCCATTTAAAGCAACCCACCTGCAAAGTTTCTGCTGCATCTGAGCATGTGGTCTTCCAATTAAGTTCTACCAATTTAAGAATTCAAGTCTTGCTATTTTAATCTTGAAAATACTTTTCATTTCTGGGGAAATTTTGCAATTTACTTTTTGTCCCAGTAATTTACGTTCATTGAATAGTTTTTCCAGTGAATGTCTGTGTGTTTGCTTTTGGTTTTCTGAAAGAAAGCTTCAATAAAAGTTTTTGAAAAAAAGAAAACTTTATGAAATTGGAAATCTGGTTGATATTGCTTTATGACATAAGACCAACTTGTTTGTCCTCTGTTACCTTATTTGTAAAAGAGAGGCAATGGATGTCATGATTTCTCTGCAGTGTTTGTCTCTCATTCTTCCTTTCCTAGAGCCAAAAAACTAACTCTATAGATTCCTCTCTTTTCTCTCACTCTCCTCTTTCTTCTACGGTTTTCTCACCTGCTCCATTGTTTCATGAGCTTTTTCCATTAGCTTTTTTGCAACTTGAGGTGATGGGCATGGCATCCTTTTCTTTATCTTAGCTTTCATACATTCTGCATTTCTCTGTTTACTTCATAACTTTGGCAAACTCCACAACAAAGATCCTATATTCTCTCTCTTTGTTTCCAGTTTTCTTCTTTCAAGTGATTGTTTTGATTCAAGTACTTGTTTTGACTACACAGTGGCAGGAAAGCAAAGGAGGGATGATGGAAGGCAATGTCAATGGCAACGGCAATGGCAATGGCACCAAAGTGGATAACCAGATCCTGCAAACATACCACAAGAGCTTTGTTCAAGTTCAAAGCATTTTGGACCAGAACAGACTACTTATCAATGAGATCAACCAGAACCAGGATTCCAGAATCCCAGACAACCTTTCTCGCAACGTTGAATTGATCAAAGAGCTCAACAACAATGTCTGGAGAGTCTTTGATCTTTATGCTGATATTTCAAGCTCTTTCATCAACTCCATGGATGCTTCTCCAGAAGGATCAAATGGCAAGGCTACTCAGAAGAGAATTAGGCCTCATTAGAATCTCAAACTCAAATGTTTTTTTTTTTACAATTGCCTTGTTGCTTTTATTCTTGCTTTTATTCTAGTAGTATCTCTCTGTGTTTTCTTTTCATGTTTGAAAGTTTCAAACTATGCTCTTCTGAGTTCTTCTTCTCTGTTGTTCTTTACTGTGTTTCTGCAAGTCTGAATCCACACCATGGATATATATTTTTCTTTTTTTCTTTTTATTTTTTAAAAAGGATTTCAATCACAATGCTCAAAAGAGCAGAATCAGAGATAAGAGCAGGATGAACTTTTTGACCACTTTGGGCTTCTTGTGGCCAATGTAAAAGTACCTTGTGCATGCTCTGTATTAAACAAATGAATGGTGGGAATAGAGAAAGCACAAGTTTAGGGGTAGTCCCACACAAATAGAATCAAGTACTGAGGTAATGCCTAACAGCTAGTGTTGGGTGCTCTAGCCTTTTGCCATGTGTGTGGTGAGTAACACTACTTGCAGTTCATTTGTGACACATTCAAATGAGGTGTTAAACAGTTACATTCACTCTGTTTTACTTTTTGTTACTTAATTTGTGAAAATTTTATAAAAAGAAACAACGAGGTTTATAAATCATTCTCCGGAGTTCAGGGAACTCCGGAGACTCTAATAAGTGACCAAGAAAATAAGATTGGAAAGATGTACTACGAAAGCCAAAAGCAATTTGGAGTTCTTAAGACACATACAGTTTTAAGCGAAGAACAATCAACTGAGTAGAGAGTGAGGTTTTTAGTCTTACCTACATTCTAATATTGTGAATCAGGGCCTGTGTGTTCTTTTATCATTATTCTTTTGTTGATTATTATTATTTTTTATATTGTATTTTGTCAATCTCCATCATTAATGGCATGTTACTATTTTTTTTAAGTTTCAATGCACATGATTTATTCAATTTTTTTTAAAAAAATAAATAATAATTCTCCCATTTTCATTAGCATGTGAATCGTGGTTTCACCTTAAAAAACCGAATTTATATATAAAAAAAAAATTGTCACTTTTTCATTGTAAAAAAAAATATTGGGAAAAAAAGCATGTTCATGTTTGAATTAATTAAATGTAATTTTATAAATTGATTGGACTAAGATATAAATCTTTCCGTTGAACTAATCAGGAGGACACATATCACGAGGCACTTGGTCAAACTCCGGCATGGCGGTGACTGTTATATTAACCAACGACCTTTTCCTGTTTGGTGGTTATCAGCGAGCTCGAATGCCCAAATTCTAGGTTTTTGCAAACCCTAATGTCTCACATTTTAATCGAAACATAAGGAATATTTCTCAAATTCTATGTTTTGATTTGCGGATTTGGGTGGAATGGCGCCGACGCTGACTGCGGGAGCGATATCGGCGGTGGAAGCGGGGGATTTGGAGCTGAGGCCGGTGGTGCAGGTGGTGGAGGTGAAGCCTATTCAGAGCACGCAGGAGAGGTACCGGGTCGTCTTCTCGGATGGTGCCGCAACGGGGCAGGTGATGCTGGCGACGCAGCTTAATGGATTGGTGAAGGACGGCAAGCTGCGGAGAGGCTCGGTTGTCCAGCTCTTGGAGTACATCGCCAGCACCATCCAGAGCCGCAGGTTTGTAGACGATGAAATCTTGTTCTCTTTCGAACAACAATGAAAAAAAAATGCTACTGTTTTTTTAGCAATTACTCACTGTTTAGAAAATTAGGAGCTTTTGGTTTTTTTCATTGATTTTTTACTTATAGGACTTGTTTCATGAATAAGCTTTAATGGAATCAATTTGAAAGATATAGTGAAAGCTGCTTCGTTTCAGTGATTCTGGTTTTTATTGTCCTTCAGGATCATTGTTGTTCTTAACATGGAAATTCTAATCATGGAGTGTGAAATTATTGGCAATCCAAAGCTGTCTGCTAATTTGATATCTCAAAAGGTCTTATCTTCTGATAATTCTGGATATCCAAGAGCTCAATCAATCAATGGGGCTTCCGGTTCTGTTAGAAATAACCAGAATTCCATGATAAATGGTAAGAATGCCCCGACTTTTAATCCAACAGCACAACCTTCTTACAAGCCTCCTCCTAGTTACAAGAACCATGGAGCCATTATGAAAAATGAGGCTCCTCCACGAATAATCCCGATATCGGCCTTGAATCCTTATCAAGGGACGTTGGGCTATCAAAGCGAGGGTGACTGCAAAAGGTGATCTTAGGCGTTATAACAATGCGAAGGGAGATGGGAAAGTCTTCTCATTTGATCTTCTTGATTCTGATGGAGGGGAGATTCGGGCTACATGTTTCAATTCTGTTGTTGATAGGTTCTATGATGTTGTTGAGGCTGGTAAAGTGTTTATGATATCAAAGGGGAGTTTGAAACCTGCACAAAAGAATTTCAATCACCTCAACAATCAATGGGAGATATTCTTGGAGGCAACCTCTGTTGTGGAACTGTGTCAAGATGAAGACAATTCCATACCAACACAACAGTTCAATTTCAAACTGATCAGTGATGTTGAGAATGTGGAGAACAACTCAATTGTCGACATAATTGGTATTGTGGTGTCTGTTAACCCATCGGTGACCATATTGAGGAAGAATGGCATGGAGACTCAGAGGAGGATTTTGAATTTGAAGGATGCTTCAGGTCGAAGTGTTGAGGTGACACTATGGGGTGAGTTTTGTAATAGGGAAGGTAGAGAACTACAAGAAATGTTTGATTCCAGCGCTTTTCCTGTTTTAGCTGTCAAGGCAGGAAAGGTTAATGACTTTAGTGGCAAGTCAGTTGGGACAATTTCTTCAACGCAACTCTTTATAAATCCAAATATTGCTGAAGCTCAGAACTTGAGAGATTGGTTTGATAGAGAGGGAAAGACTGCCACTTCCCTGTCTATATCCAACGATGTCATGCCAGGTTTTCATAGGAATGAGGTACGGAAAACAGTGGCACAGATCAAAGATGAGGGACTCGGAAGAGGAGATAAACCTGACTGGATCACCATCAAAGCTACTATATCATTTATAAAGACAGACAATTTCTGTTATACTGCTTGCCCTTTGATGATTGGGGATCGAAAATGTAGTAAGAAAGTGACAAAGCAGGGAAATGGGAGATGGTGCTGTGATAGGTGTGATAGGGAACTTGAAGAATGTGATTATCGGTATCTTCTTCAGGCACAGGTGCAAGACCACACGGGGGTGACATGGGTGACAGCCTTCCAGGAGTCTGGAGAAGAGATCCTTGGTTGCTCTGCAAAGGAGTTGAACACTATTAAGTATGAAGTGCAAGATGATAGTAGATTCGGGGAGATCATTCGATGCTGTTTGTTCGAGGAATACATACTGAAGTTAAAAGTCAAGGAAGAACTGTATGGAGATGAGCAGAAAGTGAAAATCAGTGTTGTTAAGGCAGAGAAAGTTAATCCCTCCCTTGAGAGCAGATACCTACTTGACCAGATTTCTAAGATTTCTGTGTCAATGTGAGAGTTCATCTGTTCAGACAGATTATAGGCTGATAGTTGTAAAGAGATGACACCAGAATTTGCAAAAAAAATATAGGCTTGAGCCCTACAATTGGACCTTTGAGGAATTTTATCTCAAGTTCACAGAGGATGAATTGAAGTTCTATATGAACAATATTAATGTTTCTTTTTCATGAGTTGTAACATAATTCTTTGAGATTCATTTAGATCTTTGTCTTCGAGTTAATAAAATTGAATTTGAATTTCACTTTCTAGTGTTTGAGCTATGGATCTTTTATGTTAAATGTTTTGGCGAATTAGCTCTCCATATGCTTTGAGTAACAGAGGTTTGAAGTATGCATACAAATATACTGGGATATTTTCATAGCCCTTAAGCCACTAATCAACAATCAAAATCATACATATAAAATGGAATAAATCTTTGCCTAGATAATATGAACAAACTAGTAGAAAGTACTTTCTACAAGCAAACCATAAAAGTATAGGTGCATCCCTAAATTAGACATAGATTAAATCTTTAATATATTTGGCACTGCGTTGTTATTAATAGATGAAGTATCTACAAACATTCAATTTTTGCCATCAGTGCCATCTTAATGCACCCCCACCAAAACCAGTAAAAGATTCCAGAAGATTTTGGATGAAATTCTTCTGAGAGTCTTCCAATTGTTGGGGAGATTTAAAGCTTTTCTCTTCCCTCGTAATTATTATGGACAATTTGAGAATGAATCAACTGTATCACTACTGACAGGATCTTACTTGTGTTCATGAGTTAATCTTACTTGTGTTCATCCTCTTCTTTTAACTAATTTATTCCAATATGATTATCTATTAAGCTTCATTGCATTTTTAACTTAAACCGGGCTGCATAACTCCTACACTAGAAGAAAATTTTTGAACAGGTTGAAACTAAAAAAGTTTAGAGACTGGTAAGAAATTAAAAAGCTGAATTACAAATAAACTTGACATGAAGATCAAACAACATCAAGAGAAATAGAGATATATATATATATATACTGAAGACTTGATGATGTTTCAGCTCCTCTTGACAGGATCAAAATTTGCTACACCAATGACTGCACCAAGGATTGCAGTTAGTACAACACCACCAGCAGCAATACTCAGCAGGAAATTCTTGAGTGATGGAGAAATCCCTGGTTGCGCCGCCTCTGCCACCTCCGGCACCAGCAGCGCTGCAGCCAGAGCAGCAGCAGTCAATCCAGCAACCACCTGTTCCTTCCCTATCGATGAGGCTGATGCCCGGACAACAAGACGGTTACTTCCTACACCTTTCTGCTGTGTGCTAGCTCTCATCTGATTGAAGACAAGGGGCTTGCGCAGTCCGGCCGAAGGCAAGGACATCAATGACATAGTGACTGCTCCCTGAGCCAATGCCATTGCCAAGAAACAAGTGCTTGCTACTTCTCTCTCTGTGTGCTCTGTTGAATTGAGTGAGTTAGAGGTTGTGTTTGTTTGATAGGTTGATGAAGAGGTTGGGTTTGTGGTGCCATGTCAGCATGTTGATCCTACGTGGAGGTGTCTGGTTCCTGCAATTGAAGATAGGCTTATCTACTTATCTACAACCTCACTGTGTAAGGATAGCCACAAGTCTTGCAACCTTAAGACTTGTAATTCTCAAACAATATAGATTGCAAATGTTTGGACATTAATTGGCTGCAATGATGGGAAATTTTAGATTGTCCACATACATGAAATGAATTCCCAATGATCTGTGTTCTCATGCAATTCATTTTTGCAAAGATAACAGGGAGAAAGGAATGAAAGAAGAGTCACAAGACTTAAAGTAGGCATTCATCAACCATTCTTTATAACATCATTAAAAAAAAATTTTGCTTTTTGAATGGACATAGGAATTATCTATTAATAAACCAAAAAGAACATTACTCAAAGAAAACTACTACTTTTAATTTCATGTGGGATATTCGTTTTGGCCGGCTACAGCGTAAAAGAAAGGAACAAACAATACACAAATCAACAGCAATTTCATGCTTTTCAAGAAGAATTTCTAAAAAGAATCTTCTTTGTTTGAACGGGTAAAGAAATTGGCTTCAGATGTAAAAAGAGTTGCAAAAACTTCAGCAAGTATATGACAAGAAGAACAAGCACTCATGTTATAAGATGGAACAAAGACTCCATGTTTGCAGTGGTCTGCAGTGTGTATCAAGATGTCTAGTGTAGTACCTTCTACTCCTGAAGTCTCTCCAAAGTCTGTCATGGCAGACTTGGAATTAGGAAAACTCACAGAAATGAAAACACAGGGCTCTCCATCCATATGGCAAAAGGCATACACCTCTAAAGATTTTTTCTCTCTGATTCTAATGTTCTCTGTATTAAATTTCTCATATTTATTTATTTATTTCAATGAACTAATTAAGGACAGGCAATAGCAGAGTTTCTAGGAACATACATTCTGATATTCATAGGATGTGGATCAGCATTCATTGATCAACAGAACAACATAACCATAGTAGGCATAGCACTGGCTTGGGGAGTGGTCATCACTGCCATGGTCTACACCTTCGGTCACATCTCCGGTGCTCATCTCAACCCCGCCGTCACTCTTGCTTTCGCCTCCGGCCTTGGATTCCCATTCAAACAAGTATTAATTCTGCACTAACTATATACGAAACTTCATCAGAAACATGTTTGTTTGACATTGTTAATTTTCTCTTCATTTTCAGATTCCTGTCTATGTGATATCTCAATTCCTTGGTGCCATACTTTCAAGCATAAGTTTGAGAGCTTTGTTCAAAGAAACCAGTCCTGGTGTAATGCTAACACTCCCAAATTCCTTGCAGAATGATCTCACCGTCATTGCATGGGAGATCATCATATCATTCATCTTAATGCTTGTCATCTGCAGCGCAGCCACCGATCACCGGGCGGTACATAAAATTCACTAAAGTTTCACTAAAATCTTTCAGCTTTACCTTCAAAACAAGATTTTTATTTTTTACTGCAGCCAAAAGAGCTTTGTGGTGTTGCAATAGGAGCAGCCATATTCATCAATGTCCTCATTGCAGGGTAAAAATTCCAGTTTCTAACTTTGAACTTAATTAAATAAACATTGAAAATTTGAAACTCTCTAAATTTACAGGAAAGTGACTGGAGCTTCCATGAATCCTGCAAGGAGTTTAGGACCAGCCATTGCTGCAAAGAACTACAACAAGCTTTGGATGTACATTGTTGCACCAACAATTGGCACAATTACTGCATCCTCAGTCTACAAACTCCTCACTCTGTCTCCAGAAACCATAAACAGGATTGGAAACAAACAACAAACTTAAGTCTTTCTTGCATAAATAGCATTAATATTTAAAGATGAACAATAAATCAATTCAACAAAGATGAATTATTTGTCTTTTATCACTCCATGAAATCAAACAGTCAGTCAAATTAGTAACCAGCATTCCAAGAAGAAACGAGCGAGAGAAGTTTTTAAAAAAGAAAAAACCCATGGAAATTAATCATGAGAGTACGTTAGAGCCACGTCGGCATTGCATGCACCATGAAAATATAGAAACGATCTCCATCGTCCACGTCCTCAAGTAGTACTTCAATGGTCTTCTCAAGAACATGCCTTCCTTCATTGATTCATAGTCAACGTCTTTCATAGTTGACGCCCGCCATTGCCAGAGCTTCAAGAGAAGCAGCCATGACTTCCAAGAATGCTGCCAAATGAAGGGGTTGGTGGTTCTAGAATTATTTTTTAGGGTTTTAGATAATAACTGCCTGAGTGTTTGTTTAAATTGGTATGTCTGTTATTATTTATCTGTTTTCATAAATTTTTAAATATATTTTCACATCAAATAAAATATTTACTTTTACATGGATGGAATACACTTCATTTATCAAGTTCGTCTGCATGAAATATATTCATCAAATTCAAACAACTCTGTTTATCTTCTGTAATTCATCACAAGAAGAAAAGGAAAAGATTAACAACATGATACACACTACAAAACGTTAGATGTATTTTCAATTAAAAGCACCACTCTGACAGAAATTGATCATATCACATACATGAAAATTTAAAACAAAAAACAAAAACAAAATGCATTGTGAGGTTTAAGGTCATCTTCCACCAGAGAGTTCAATGGCTTCTTGATTGTGTACAGAGTCATCGCCCCAATCGAACCTCCGGAACTGCATTCTCTCGTATTCTTGCCTCCGGTTGACTTCAACTTGCTGCCACTCTTCCCATTTCTCAGCCAGTCCTTCACCTTCCAGCATTCGAACAACCTCTGACATCGAAGGCCGTTCTTCTGGAGACGCTTGTGTGCAAAGAAGTGCAACTTGGATCATCATTTCGACCTCCTCACAATCATATTCCTTCTTCAGGTTGCAATCTACAATTGCATCTAGTTTTTTCTCCCTTTGCAACTTCTTCACCTTCCAGAACAGAATTATGTGATTTAATAACAAAAGACTTTAGTTTGTCATGTCAGATACAAGCTACAAATTCAAAATTTCACTTTTTAAAAGAATAATTTCAGGCATGCAAAAAAAGAAAGTTAGAACTAAGCTTACATGGTCTAGCAATAAAACATCGTCTTCGTCCTCTAAGCGGGAAAAATCTATTGCTCGCTGTCCTGTAACAAGCTCTAGAAGCATAATCCCATAGCCAAAAACATCAGTCCTCTCTGATGACTTACCAGTGGACAAATATTCTGGTGCTATATGCCCCATCGTACCACGGACTTGAGTTGTAACAGAGGTCTTCCTTACATCAACCAATTTTGCCAAGCCAAAGTCCCCGACAACGGCCTCAAAGGCCTCATCAAGCAAGACATTTGCGGCCTTTACATCACGGTGAATAATCTTGGGATTGCAATGTTCATGAAGATACTCCAATCCACGAGCGGTGCCTAAAGCCACTCGTTTTCTAGAAGGCCAATCCAACACTGGCTCTCCAGGCTTAAATTCTGCACTTATCCCAGTATTGGAAAACTTCATTTGGTAACAAAAGAAAAGGTGACAATAACAAGGATAGAGTAATTCAGCAAAATTGGGAATTGGCACATAAAATCAACAATCTCTGAAATACGTTAACAACCACAAACATATAAAAGCAAACAGCATTAAGGCGTATGTCTCAGAAACATAGGAAAGCATATAATTCAAGCTCCTATAATAAGATTACCAGAGTGAATGACAGTATAGTCATCAAATTTGGCTTATGGTTCTGAAATTCAATAAGTAACAAGGCAATGCAAATAGCAAACAAAATCAGTATTCACTGTGAATTGAGAATTATCTTCATCATAAATATCATAAAGCATGTAACTATAAAGAAGCTATGATTGGAGCATCTTTGAAAGGACCGATACCTCGTAAGCGGTAGGCAACACTCAGATTTTGCATGTAGGGATAAACGAGAAGTCTTTCGGTAGGTGTTGTACAAAATCCAATTAACCTTAATAGGTTTCTGTGAACAGCAACGCTGATCAACTCAACTTCACGTAGGAAAGCAGCTTCCCCACCAGGACTTTCATAATCAGTGAGCCTCTTTACTGCAATCTTTGTATTATCTGACAGCACTCCTTTATATACCTTACCAAAGCCGCCTTGACCAAGGACATTTTTCTCACTGAAGCCGTCTGTAGCAACTTGTAATTCTCGCCAAGGAAATCTTTTCAATTGTCCATATGCAATTCGGCGATCATCATCACCTTAGTATCAAGCACAATGAGAAACCCATAATAAACTACATCGCCTCTAGGAGAAACTAATTTTGTCATACAAATGATCAAATAGAGGCATTGCTTAACATCTAATAGACAGATTTACATAGTCCATAATACTAAACATATATCATAGAAGAGAAGCAGGAAAAGAGAAACAGTATGGAACTATAGGACTGAAAAAATGAAATTCAATCAAACAGAGGCCACAGAATCTGGATGCTACAACAAATAAGAGTGCAAAGGTAATGAGCGTGTCTCTGGTGCTATCTAGCCTGAAGGGGCATACTGCAAATACTTCTACTCCATAAGCCGGATTGGTTAACTATTGTGTATTTTGTAATCTCTTAGGTTCTAGAAAAAGCAGACCTTTTTCTATTGACATAGTGGCTAAGAGTTAAAATTTTTTTTTAAAAAAAATGACACCAACATTGAGAAAACAAAACAGGGGGAAAAAAGGAAAACAAAAACAAAAAGAAAAAAAGTTCTGGTTATTACTGAAAGAGACTTTGATAGAGATCACAACTAACAATACACCCTTTCCTGCCCTTACAGAACCAAAACATTGAAGCAAGGGAAAACATGAAATAAAGACTTCCGGAAATCCTCAGTGAAGCAAATCATTTAATGTGTTTTTGCATCCAAATAGTAAGCTTGAAGTACCTGTCAGGAAAGATAGAAAGAAGTTATACCAAAATTGGAATTGGAGTCAAGTGTGGGAAGGGACGACAGTTTGTCTGCGTCAAGCATTGATGACAAAAGAATTACTTAATTGAACAAAAAGGAAAACTGACCTGGAACATCAACAAATACTTCACGCTTTGTAACCTTTTCTCCTATGCTTGCAGAAAAGAAACAGAATCCCCAGAATGATGAGAGCAATAACACCTCCAATACTTCCAACCACCACCCCAACCTTTGAACTATGGGACCCTCCTGTGAGACGGATTCAATGAAAATATTAGGTGGGATGTATACAAACGTAAGTACTATATATATATATATATATATATTTTAGCTACAAATGGTTGATTTCATCAAGTCAGTAGATATAAGGCAGAAGCTTGCCTAATGGAGAAATGCTGGACGCACAAGGAAATGGGAAGCCTATCCCACAAGCAAGATGGTTTCCGGTGAAACTGAACCAAATAACAAAATCAGAAATTAATCTAGGCATGTGTTTAAAATCTCAATGACATTTTTTCCATTCTATAACATTTATGGTTTTTATAAATCTACTTCCAGATTTGATATAGATTTAACCACTTACTTGTATCTGGCGACTTTAAATAGTTTATTGGGTATCTGACCCTCAAGATCATTATATGCTAGACGACTGCCAATAGATGTCAAATCAGGTGTCAAATTTCAATTGGAAGCCATGATCAAAAACTACACACATTGGTATTGCCAAAACTACCTACAAGCTGCCTTTTTAGCAAAACTATATCACATGTTTCTCAAGATACTTACATGTCATTTAGGTTTTCAAGATTTGAAAGTGAATCGGGAATGGTTCCACTTAGATTATTTTCGCTCAAAATCCTGCTTATGTTTACAAAATACAACTTTAAGCAAGGGAAGTACCAAAGTTACAATAGACTATTCTACATCGCTCAATGATGGCAGCACTTACAAAGTTTGAAGCTTGGTGAGCTTGCCAAGAGAAGATGGTATTCCTCCGGTCAGAAGATTATTGTCCAAGAATAAGCTAGTCAGACTTGATAAATTTCCAAACTGTGGAGGAATTTCACCAGTTATCCTATTGCCTGGCAATGACCTGCAGGATCAATGGAGGGAAAACTAGTGAACAACTAGGAAGGAAAAAAAACTTATTTGAATGCCTAAGAAGACAACGATAACTAGTAACCACCAGAAATTCAACAAGACCAGCAAGTCTTCCCAAGCACAACTTGGAGTCCTGATGGTTAGATTTCAATGGATTTCAAATATTTCATTAAAAAAAAGGATAGATGCATAAATGGAATAAGGGGAGTATGAAGCTAAAATAAGACTCTGCAAAGATATGACATGCATAAAAAAGAATACCAATGTATTGAAGCTGTTCAAATTTTGGTGGAAGATTTTAACTCACAGGACAGTAAGATATGTCAACTCTCCAATTCTTGGTGACAGGGTCCCATTGAATCCCATAGAAGGCAGTGTCCTGCAGAAAATGCACATAGCAAATAGAGATGGCACTGGGCAGACGAAGCAACAGATCTGTCCTAAGAAGTTGGATACTCATTAGATGCATCAATCAATAACTTACACTTGAATGACCTTGCTTCCATCACATATAACATTATTCCAAGTGCATGGACTAACTTGATTTTGATTCCAATCAGGTAGTTGATTACCAAATGCATTCAGTTTAACTTTCATATCATACAATACATCTCCTGAAAAGCAAAGCAGCATAGCAATTAGAATAAATACTTCACACGGAAAAGCTATGGCAATAAGAATTGAAAAGAATTTTATAGAGCAGCCATACTCACATCGCTTTGCATTAACAGTTAGTATCATAAAGTCCATTGGTCCAACCAAACATAAGGAAAGGAAATACTAAACTTGAGATCCGGGATACCAATTTTAAACAACAGTACCAACTTGATAGTTTAAGGAAAAGAATCACTAATTATGCAGAGACATCAAATATAGGCTAGAGGTTAGCGTTCCAAGTCTCAGAGTATTGAACTGCTTTCATGCAGTACCACCAAACAGTGGTCATTAAAATGGAACATACAGCATATCTAAGGTTAGAAATTTGAGATATGAGCCAATAACTGAGCCATGAATACACAAGTTTCTATTCAAGTTTTTATTTTTTTTTAAACAATTAAAAAATAAACAAAAAAAAATATGAGAAGGTGAAAGTAACTACCTTGGCGGTCTGATGCAGCAGAAGAATACAGAGAAGCCAACACGAACAACAAAAATTTGAAATCCATTGTTCTCGGGATTTTTTTTTAAAAAAAATAAACTACTCAATCACAGGTTCAATGATGAATAAGCGTCATCCTGCAGGCAATCATTCTAAGGTCAACAGAAATCACAAATTCCAAGAAAAACAAGAAATTAAAAAGTAAAAAATGTGGCAGAGCTGAACATAAGCAAAACCTCAAAGAAATAATTCATAATCAAGGCCACTGCTGGAAAACAGACTAAAACAAATCTGGACGCATACACTAATATAAAAGAACAAACTGCAACCAAGCAAGTAATAGAACAACTAAACAAATCTTCGCCCAATTTTGTTCCGTCAAAATAGAAAATTAGTTCAAAAAGCTTCTGGATTTCCAAACTCCTGTTTTATTCACCTCAAATATAACAAACTTTTCCCCACCTCAAAAAGACAACAAAAAAAGTCGAAAAAGGAAAGATCTTTTCGCAATTTCCATAAACCATCACCATTCAATTCCGAACCCAAAAGATAGCAACTTTCCTAAGATTTTAACTTGTTACTTTCTTCAGATTCCACCACCAAAACCTAATCAATCAAATTAAATGCTACCAAAACGAATTACAAAAACAGAAGCATCTCTGACTTCCAATTTCAACATAAAAAACCAAACTTTTAGATCAAAAACCACAGACAAGAGAACCCTTTCATCAGTAAACACAGAGAGCATAAGAGACCACAAGATCCACAAAAGAGAGAGAGAGAGAGAGAGAGAGAAAGGGATAGGACCTGAGGATTGGAAAGACGACGCCGGAGAGCTTTTGGATTGAGAGATTCCCGAAAGGGAACTGAGGAAAAGAAGCGAGCCAACCAAGAGAAACAACAATGGCAGTAATCATTGTCACTATTAAAGAATCTATTAATATCACCTGTAATTTTGGTTTTAGGTGTATTTTGGGAATAAATTATACACAGACAAGTGTGTTTCCGGAATAATTCTTGTCGGTCTGGGGTCATTCTCGGAATTCCGTTTCTGCTTTCTAGTGTTACTTAAGATTGTTTTTAATTGTCTTCTGACGTGGCAGTTTAATATTGAAGGCAGACTTGTTGACCAACTTTCAAACAAGAAAGTTATAAACTTTGACCATAGTGGCAACGTGGAACATATAGTTTGGTACTTTTCCTATAGTTTTGATTGAACTTATGAAGTGGTTATTTTATTTTATTTTTTTAAAAATAGATGTTGATAAATCACAGATTATTGAAAAAGAAAGAAACAGTACAAAACCAAGAACCTCTCACCAAAAGTGAGGGGAAGTGGTTATTTACTTAACAAAACCAAATTTAAGTCAGCCAATGAAATTTCAAAAAAAAAAAAAAAAGGCAGAGGAACAATTTACATAATCACATTTTAAGTTTACCACATGGGTATGTCTACAATGTTGGAAGGAATCCAGAAACAAATGGTTTGAGATTCATAAACTCAAACCCATTACAACAACAACAACACAATACATTCAGAATCAAACCATAGGGGGAAAAACAAGATGAAATAGCTCTGTTTTTAGGTGACGATGGCCGGAGTTGTTGCGGTGATGGCCGATCGACTAGTCCTGCTAAAGAATCAGTAATTGAAAGTTAGCCAAGAAATGAAGGTGAAATGCAAGAGAGGCATGGGAATTATGTGTTTTAAGAGAACTTTGAGCTACCTCCATGTCGATGCTGGTTCCCTTTGATTGTTCACCTGTAGAGTGGAAACAGAGTTAAAAAACAATGATCGGCTGATAATAAAAGTAACGATGAAGGTAGTTAGCGAAAAACAATAACTCGGCTGATAAAAGAAGGTTAGAATCTAAGGGAATTAAGAAACTGCAACAAAGAAGCAAGTGGCTAAAATAATGGAAGATCATACCATAAGTAACATTTACATCATTGACTTGTTGACATGAGATTGATTTATTTATCTTCCTTTAACACCAAGTGACAATATTTATATTTGGTGAGTTCATCATGTGGCATAGTTGGTTGGTGGATAGCCTAAACAAGTGCAATAGTCGATAGGATAAGTAATTTTCCCGTCTACTATCAAATTGTACAAAGAGTACATAGCAAGACCTCTAAAATTATCAGAATGCGATCAAATTAATATTCAAAACAACCGATCTAAAATTTAAAAGGAATAAAGCAAACTTTCTTCATCATGTACTTCAAATATATAAGCACCAATTGATCAGTAACTGTTAATTCGTAACATGACAGTTATAAGATTATGGAAAGTTGAAATGACTTTACCGCCTTCCTCCGGCAAATCAGAGGTCCATAAAGTCAAGTTATCTTTGAGAAGCTGCATTATCAGTGTACTGTCTTTGTAAGATTCTTCATTGAGGGAATCAAGCTCAGTTATAGCCTCGTCAAACGCTTGTTTGGCCAAGTGACAAGCTCTGTGAAAAGGTAAAGAAGGTACCTTAATAGGTCTAACTTCTAACAATGAGTCATAGTCAGAACGTATTAATGTTTATACTGTACAGAGTTACAACAATATTTGTGTGAACAAATGCCTAGAGTGGTGACATCAAATCACATCCACCGTTCTCGTATTAAAAAAAAAAAAAGATTGCAAGAATCCCTGAAACTTTTAATTGTGCATGGCCTTGTTACAGCATGTCATCATCTCAAAAGCCAATTTCCTATACATACTGAGAAAGAAACATATACTTATTACTCCACTGACACTTCTATACCAATCGAAGAATAACACATACCCTTATTTAGCATCATTAAAATATTATGAATAGTACATCATTGGAAAATTGATCTACAATTGTCCAACTCACGTTAAAGATAATGTCTACAGTATTATGAATTCTACTGGATATATAACATTTTAACCAGTGTGCTCATGGAAACTGGAAAATAAGCTTCAGTTTCATCATGAGAATGTTTTGTTAGTGCTTGATAATAGGAAAAGATAAAAACAGAAGATCATTATTTCTGACCTTTCAGGAGAGTTCAGTATCTCATAGTAAAATACAGAGAAATTCAGGGCAAGACCAAGCCTGATTGGATGAGTGGAAGGCAGTTCAGTCATAGCAGTACTAGTAGCAGCCTGCATCATGAGAACAATCCAACTCAAAACCCATTTTAAAATACCACAAAACCACCATATGAAGCATTAAACAAAACCAAAGGTGAAGTTCAACAAACCTGATAAGCTTTGAGAGACTGATCTGCAGCTTCCTTTCTCTGTTCTCCAGTCTTAAATTCAGACAAATATCGGTAATAATCACCCTTCCTGAAATTTGCGTTGTAGTAAATACATACAAATGGTAAGAAAAGTTGAACACAAGACTTCCACAACATATGTGATCATATCCATGGATAAGAATATAATTAACAGCCACACAAGTACAGAAGATTTCTGCATGCCACATTGTTGTTTGTCCTTAATAAGTAGGAGACTGCATGGGAATGAAGCAATCCAGAATAGTTTCCTCTATAAAATTGTTCACAAATATCACAGAAGTTCATGATAGAAGTGAATTATCACAAGGATGGTGGAAACATCACAAGCATAACAGACTAGCAAACCTAATAAGTTGACGCAGCATATGGAAAAAAGAGCCTAATAAGCACAACAGAAAACACAACCTAGCCTTTTACAAAACAGAAATTAGTCACTTCAATGTAATATAATAACCTGTTAACCAAACCAACCTCCTGAATAATGAACTAATAAATCAGCTTCTTACATGCCGATGAACTTGATGACTTCAATAACAGATGAATCATAGTTTACTTAAAAATGAACTCACAATACTTCCATGTAAAGAAGAAAATTTTTCTTGCAATGCTCTAAGGTTCTACATGTTTCTTCAAGTATTTAGTTCTACACACACACACACACACACACACACACACACATATATATATATACATGGAAAACCAAAAAATTATCTGCAGAATATGGGCATAGTTCAAATGTCAAAGACTCAAAGGTGAGCTAGTTTATGGGGATGCCAGAAAAAATCACATGCTACTGAACTGTTTCGATAAAAACATGACAAAATTAATCATAAAAACAGAAAGCAATTTTGATACTTACACCAATGGTGTCAAAGTCGAGATGGTAAGAAAGGAAATCAGTAAAACAAGAGAAAGAAAATCACATCTTGTAGAAGAACACAATAGACTCGCCAGCAGTGGATGATGGGAGGAGGTGGATGGCAATGATGGACAGTATATCATTGCAAATCTTTGTGAGTTCATCTTCAATTCTTTTCATGTAATCCATTATCCTCCTAACATTAGCCTCATTTCCCTTCGCCTCTTCCTTCTGCTCAACCGAAGAGAGTATACGCCAAGAAGCTCTCCTCGCACCAATAACATTCTTATAGCCAACAGATAGCAGATTTCTCTCCTCCGAGGTCAGTTCAATGTCCATCCGAGCTACCTTCTTCATGTACTCCACCATTTCTGCCATACAAGATATAAGACTGTCATATCCATCTATCAAGAAATGGAGTAGACTGCCATTAAGCTAATGTCTGAAGAAGTATACTAACTATCCATCTTGTTGAGTCCCCATGAACTGATTTCTTAATGTCTACAACTTTCTTTTCAGGAAAATTTCAATCCTGATGTTGTTTGAGTCAAACACCTTTCTGTCCAGCAAAACCATTGTTTAAAAGACCACAAAGAAAGGTTATTATATAGGATAATGTTGGCAAGCAGTTGAAGTCCTCCCCATTGAGTGTCAGTCAGTGAGAAGCAACCACATAAGGTGGGAGAATAGAACTTCAAAGATAAAACTCCAGGAAAGCAAACAGATGCTAGAAGATGAGATAAAACACACACCAAGCACGAACCTTCTATTAATAGATTAACAAATAGAAAATCAACCAAAAATACAAAAAGATCGGACTGGAATCAGGTTTTCTTTATGAAAGGCTGAACATTCAGTCAGAATGAACAGTATGTTTGATGAGCCCACCTAATTCACCAGTTGGCTTTGCATATAATTCAGAAACCATACAATATGCAGCCAGTTGAATTCTATATAAAAATCCCAACTTTTACCAAATACTATTAACACTTGGCGAAACAAACGCAACAAGTAAACCACCGAAATTGATTTGATTGGAAAGATCCTTCAAATTTTCTAATTAAACAAAACTATAAAATTTAAAGCTCAGATTCACCACCCAAGATAATACATATCTACAGATGAATCAGATCCCACTGACTAGCAAATTCAAATAAGAACTCTTCAATGAAAATATTGCAAGACATATCCAATCCATTAGTTCCGGAAGCACAAACCAAAAACAGTAGATCAGAAAAAATAAGTCAACTTTCAGAAGAAAAACAAAATTTACAGAACAACAAAATAATCCCAAAAACAAAATAAAAATAAAACAATAACAAAAAAATTTCAGCTATCAACCATTTCCCTTTCTCTTTCAACTTAAGCTTGGAGATTAAAAGCTTACACTTTGTCATAAACAAACAACAAAATTTAAGATTCAAACCGCACTCAACGACGATTCCAATGAAAAAAAAAATAAAAATCAAAACCAAAAACTCAAACATATAAAAAAAGCCAACTTTAAAAGTTCAGTCACTAAGAATCATCCCAAAAGATCATTCAATGCATAATTTATCTACAAAAATGAACAACTAGAAATCCTAAAAATCAGAAAAGAGAATCAAAGAAAATACCATCATATCTCTCAGCCTGCTCAGCCAGTTTGGCCATATAGACATGCTTGTCTCTATCCTCCATGGCTTCCATCTCTCAAGGCTCAAACTCAGCTCCTTTTCTCTCTCTCTTTCGCAGGAAAACAAGCAAAACTTGGACCTCAAACTGAGATGATTTGCATTCCCAGCTTCTGATTGATCAATGGATGTCTGAAATGAAGGGTTTTTTTTTTTGGTTTTTCTTCCTTGAGCTCTCAATAAGCACACACTTGCCTGCAACCAAGAAAAACACCAACAAATAACAGACCCAAATGATAGGAAAGCAGGGAAACGCACTCAACCCTTTCTTTTACGTTTCCCCTTTCTTTGTTTTTTATTTTAATATTTTACAAATATGGTTTAATATAATACACGCAAAAAAAAAACTTAAATATAAGCTCTACAATACTTGTGCTCTCACATTACATAAAATAAATTTCAAACATTTTTTTAAAAACACAAACGTCTTACATTAAGGACCTGAATGTATAAAAATTTAACCTTTAAATTTTTTGTATTGAAATATCAACCCTTCTAATGTAAAGGTATTTTTTAACATTATTATTATTTAGTTTTTATTTTATGACAATGTAAATAAGTCATCATATATTAAATAAATTATCAATTATATCATAAATAGAGTCTAACCCTCTTTCATCTTCGAGATCGTAGTATTACCACTTAGTTATTATACCATGGAAATATTATTATTAGTCTCAATCTTTTAGTATTAATGTCTTTTCTAATTTTTATTTTTAAAAAATAAACCTCATAAATAATAATAATGATAATAATATACTATTGTCGGTGATGAGGATGATTGATGAATGATTCATCCTTATAATACAATTACAACGTGTTATTAATATTTTAAGTTTGTTTATTATTTACCTTTTATAGGCCCCCATTGGGTGAAATTTATAGCCTTTCTTTCGTGCTTAATTTTAATTTTTTTATTATATTATTGTTTATTTGTCAGTAACAATTATTCATTATATTTAATAAAAATTATAATTTATTTATTTTATTAAAAATATTTCTAATATATTATATTTGCAGTACTCTGACAAAAATGATAGATTATTCTAAAAAATATATATATTCTTAATATAATTATTGATGACTGATAGTTTATCCATATTTATCAAAAATAAATATTATTAATATAATTTTTTAATTAAATTATAAATGAAATCAAATGTTAATAGTTGCTTTTACAAATGAATAAATTATGTTACCAATAAGTAAAGGGAATATTTCAAAAAAAGAAGGGTTGGAAATTTATACTATGGGTTGTATAATATATTTTTTAAAAAGTGACATCATTGACTATTTAAGCAAAATGAATTGGGCCATTAACTAGGAATTTTTCCCCCTAACAAATATCAACAACCCTTGCCCCTAAACGTCACATTAGAGCCAAACTGACTCTTTAATAAGCCCTTTGCTAATTTGCTTTAAAAAAACAACAAATTCGCTACTTATACTTCACGCTAATAAGCATGTGTGTAAATTTACATAAAAAAATTTCGGCATAATTATATTCCTAAATGATATATTCTAATGTATACAAATATTATTGTAGTATATTCCACTATAATTTGAACAACCCTTTATTATATTTAATTTAATATGATAAAAATAGGATAAAAAAATTTATTTTTAAAATTACTAATGAATACTTGATTTATTACTATCTTATTTTTTATGTAGAGTGTTTGTATTATGTCAAAAGTCGTATTCAAATATTAACTCACACAAGTGAATACACAAGTAAATTGAAATATTAATTTTATATATATTCAACTGATTTGACCCTATTTCATAAAAATAAAATAATCCTCCTAATTAATTTTCCTCATAAGACCATAAAGTCTCAATTAAGGAAAAAAATATAAAGAAATAGGAATAATATTTTTTATTATTTGTCTACCTTGTCACAACTTAAATGGTCAATTTTTATTTGAATGATATTTAAATAACCCTACTAAGTTGTCCATATATTATTATAAAATTAAAAAAATAACCTAAAAAAAGAAAAGAAATTTATCCCCATAAAGCATAGAGGGTCCCACAACTTTAACCACTTGACTTTATTTGTGGCTATTGAAGACACCAAGTGTAAAATCCAAAAAATCTCCGGCCACAAAGCGCCCCAAATCTCGCCACGTCTCTTGCCGTTTTCCCATTAATTTTTTTTTAAATTTTTATTTATGGAAGCGGAACGGAGAAACGCGTTTAGTATTATAAATCGTTTCCCTTAATGGGCATGGTCACTTTCATGGGTCCACTTTTACGGTCTCGAAACGGACAAGGATATACGTGTCACTGAACCTGCGCTCGAGATGTACTTGCGAAAGCGACGGGCCAGATTCGAGCGCTCACGATTGGACGGATGCGAAGCGATCTCAGCCGTAGATAGTTTTGAGTTTCTTGGAGGAATCCCAGCCTTTGGATTCTCGTTCTGTGGGCCCCACCTTCAGATTAGCTTTTGCTTCTACGAATTAAGATTGGATTAGTGTAAAGCTAATCACTGATCAGAAAATTTGGTGGCATAATGACACTGGTTAACCATCTCAGTTCCCAAACTTTTTCTATTCTTTATTATATATACATATATTTAATATAATATAATTTTAATTATGATGGATAATATTATTCTTAAACAGCATGACAAGGCTCATGAGTCATTAGTTAATATATTAATTAAAAGCATGATAAGAGTGAATTTCAACTTATGAGATCCAATACCCGCATTGAGGAATCGAATCTATTTTTCTTTGCGAATAAATCCAAGATCCTTATCGGGTGCGGATGTAACAACCCAGTTTGGTCGGTGACTCGGTGTCCTTTCACTGATTTCTACATAATAAAGTCATCATTAGTACTAAAACGTGCAGAATAAATCAATTGAAAAATTAATACAAATATTATGTTTATTTTGGATGAGATGAGAAAAACAGACAATAACTCTTTATTAATTACATGAATAATATCTTTGAAAGTTGACAAGAGATTCATAATACTTCTTCAATCAATAATGTGCATAATAATCTTCAAAGATGTGTACAAACTGTAGACTCATTGCATGGCTGCAACTCTGTAAATTAAAACTGAACTTTGAGATTCATCTATCAACATTTGATTTCTAGTTACAATGGCAAAGACGATTGACAAAAATGATACAAAACAAGCAAGTTGTAATAAATACTATGTGTTCGGCTCCGGTGAATTGAGTTTAATATTGTTGTCTTCTAAAAAATGGTTTCTGACAAATGAGTAGCTTCGCGTCGCTGTTACTCTCAAGATCTATCAAGCGTGCATCCCATTTTAATTGCGTCGTCATAGTTCTTGCTTCTTCGATCAGAGGAACGGTATCATGAAGTATCAACCAACCCTGCAACAACACCAGTGTTTTATTACTTATGTATCTAACTCAATGTAATTTAAGTCAAAATCCACGTATTCATTCCTTGTAGTGAGTTCAAAGAGTAAAAATTGGTGAAATTAACTACACTGTACCTCGGGTCGAAGAATACGATCCACCTCTAATAGTATATCAGTTATAGAGCACCTGCGTCGCGGATGTGCCTCTAGGGAAAGCAATCCTTCAGCATGTACCATATCATATGTTCTCGGATATGTTGGAAATGCTTCACACCTAGTAAAAAAATGAAAATCATATGACAAGAAGCAATCATCTTTTGCTTATAAACCAACAAATTCACATGCATAGAAGACAGTTGGTGAAACATACCAATCATGCTGAACACCGATGAATCCTCTGTCAAGGATGAGGGGAAGATGGTCAGGACCACTTGTTGGCACCACATTCATGACCCACACAGACTTGCCAGCATCCAACAAAGCAGCATTTAAACCGCCGAACCTTGCATTCATGTCAAGCACATTCCTGAGCATGTTGAAAGGAGGGGAAGGATCCTCGTCACCAGGTCTCTTAGGATGATCGGAAAATATCAGAGGTGATAGGAGAGACCAATAATTACGAATGACAGCATTCCAGTATACAGTATCCTCAGCAAAGTCCTCTGGGTGTACACCTGATGAAGGGCAGAAATTATGTCATTGTCAGTTGTCACAGCAGTAAACAAAAAATTAAATCATCACAATCTTACCATATAAATTGAGTTCAGTGGAATTCAAGTTAGCTTGCAAAGGCCAAGGTCTTCGGTCTTCAATAGGTATCCATCGTTGACTTCTGGTTCCTCTAATGCAATGCTGTAAAGGTTGATAAAAAGGAGATTCAATGTCATGACTCTTCTCACAGAATGTGGGACCAAATTTCCTACAAGATTTCATCATATGATATTTTGTTAAGATACCATTAGATCATAAAGCATTACAGAAAAAATTGGATATCGGAGGATTATGTACCGATAGTTGTAACATTTTTTTCTACTAGTCTTCTTCCACACAATAGTTTCGTCTTGTTGTGACAACATGTCCCAGCAAAGACTCTCAGCGAATTCCCGGATAAATGCCCACTTCTCACTATCTTTATCCCTTGCTGTTCGGTGAGAACTAGCAGCCGAAGTCCATACAAAGTAACCTCCTGGCCTTAAGAGTCTGTCAACTTCAACTAAGAAAATACCATCTGCAACAATAATTCAGAAATGTGATCCTTATTATGCATGATCACATACACACTCAAGTCCTGAATCTCAAATAGAAAACAACTCTAATATATTGGTCTGTACCATTCATCTCCCATTCAATTCCACATCTTGTACAATGCAGCATATCAAAGGACAGATATGGAAATGGTAGCTGTTTTGATGTGAAAGAAGCAAGGATAGCAGGAATGCCTCTTTCTAGTGTAATTTGAACTTGACTACCAGAGGACTCATAGTTAGCGATGCACAGAGTCAGCACTTGTTTTGTGAAGAGGTATGCTCCAAAGCTACCAAATCCACATCCTATGTCTAACACTGTTCTGACCTGCAGGATCAAAATTGAAACTTGTATCATGAAAAAGATTAAACTCATGTTCAAATGATAAGGAGTCACTAGTTTGAGAAGACAAGTGACAGTGTGGCCTAAAATTGCTCTAACTTGAGCCAAGCTTTAGAGGAACCTGAAGCATTATCCAAATTCACAAATTTTATACATTATACTATCAGTAATTTTCATCAGAAAAGCTTAATTTGATATTGATGAACCTTTGGTTTTCTTTGTGATCTTGTTCCTATATCCTCTTAGTCACCATAAGCACATATATATGGTTACACTTCAAATTAATCTAACAGATAAAATAAATGAATGTTAAGAAAGGATGAACTCACTCCAGCCTCATTGAAATTTGATTCATTCATTAACCCTATCATTTCTGCAATTTGATGTGCATAGTCTTCTACTCCATCAACCATAAGAGAATCCGAACGGAATGAGATTTGCTCTTCTTCCACCATCATCCTACAGTAAGAACTCATATAAGCTGAATAAACAAAGCTCAATAAGCAAAGAATACCATCAATTGATGAAAAATATACCTCTTCATCAAGCTCCCAGAGGAGAACTCATGCCCTGTGATCTTCACATTCTCCTTCCAGATGAAGTCTCTCCCAGTTGGCCACCTCAGTGGAATCCTATAATTCCTTGGAGGCAAAACTAAACAATTGTGATCCCTATTCGGTCCCTGAATACATGTTCGATCATACTGAACTAGTCTATCTGGATCTACTACATCTGACTTCTCTGAGACATTGCAGTAACAAGGAACATAGTCTTCATACTCAGGTGAGCAGAATTCAAGCTCTCTCAATTTAGTACCTCCAAGTGACATATCACTGATCACTGAGAGTTCGGCAACAAGGTTCTCTTGCAGCCGCCGATAACCTCGAAACACATTGCCACCAGATGTAGCAGATATAGAAGCAGCCCAGTAGAGAGAACCTGATAAAGCAAGCACCACAATAAGGAGTACACCAAGCTTAGGAAAGAAATGAGTTATACCAAGAGGAGTCCGGGGAGCTCCAAATCCATTTTCAAGTGAACCCTTTGTGTAATTCTGATAAAATGGGCAGCCTTGGCCAGAGATCCGGCTGCCATTGGAGAACCCCCGGGGGAGATGCACTTTCATTCCCATAAAGTCTACTCTAAAACCAATCTCAAAGAAAGCTCAAACCTTGATTTTGGATATCAAATGCACAAAATCAAAATGATAAGGATCCAAGGAATGCATTTATTGCCGGGGATGGGGCCATCCATGTCACAGACAGCAGGGAAAGAGGAAAGGAAGGAGCTTTTTCCAAAAGGAAGAGTTATGAAGCCCCATTCCAATCCAATGTTGGAATAGCACTGAGGATTGAGATTTTCACAGAACTCACAGAGCACCAAAATGATGAAACAAACAAACACAAGAACCCTAGTGAGCAAATCAAGCACAATAAATGCTCCCACCTTTCTTCACGGAAACTGGATCTGGCAAGCAAGAGAAATACAAAAATTCAAGCTTTTTTCACTTGCTAATGAAGAAGAAGAAGGGAAACCTCCCCTAATTATGCTTCTCTGAAGAAAAAGAGAAACGAATACTAAGATTTATTGGAGAAAAGTACCATAAAGATCCGAGCTTTTTCAAAGGAGGAAACACTCTCAAGAGGTGCCTTCAGAGAAGCATTATAAGATTGCACCTATCAAAGAGACAAGCTTTTTCCTCTTTCTTCTTTCTTGTCTTTGCTGTTGTCCCTCTCTCTGTCTCTCTCTCTCTCTCTCTCTCTCAATATATTTCCCTGGAAATAAGGAAAGGAGGAGATTGAGCTGTGGATCTGGCCATTGGAGGGACGACAAAAGCTTGGATCTTTAGCAAACTAGCAATGCTTGTTAATCATTATATTAATAATATTTACTAATTGTGATTATTATTAGTATAAGTTGTTGGTAATCACTTTTTTTTTGGTGCTTGATTGTGATGGGATGCAAATTTATGTCAGGACTTAGGAATGAAGGATGGCATGGTTCAATGAACTGTAGTTATTTGGGAATGAATGTCACTGACATTGGATTGAATGAGATTAGATTTACTGCATGTGAATTACTGCATGTGAGGCGCTACTGCAAGTCTGAATGGGTTCATGTGAGTGAACAGTTATGAAGATTGTGAACCTTGTTGTTTTGTGAAAAAAAATAATTTTATCGCATGTTTTAAACTTTTAATCGAGTGTTGATTTTCACTATTCATGTTTATTTATTCAAAGAATTAATATTGATTTTATAATTAAGTTTATCTAATGAACATGGTCATTTGTTATTATAGCACATTCTTCTTAATTTGGTGAAAATAAAAAATTAAAAAAAATTTGTTTTGGGGTGAGAGAGGCTCGAACTCTCGACCTCAGGATTTCTCTAAAGCTATGAGACCTACGCGCTAGCCAACTGCGCCACCACCCCGTTGTGATGATGGTCTGTTTTTTCTGTTTTTAATCAAATTGTAAATCATTGACTGTCAGCAAAGCAGAGAATGTTAGCAACATAATCAACTTCCAGAGAAGTGAGTTATAGCCGGTTGGATCACCGATCACATCATCAAAATAATTACATATTTGCACTATTTCTAGTAAACACTCTATGATCACTAACCTTGATGCACATACCTCTCAATTCCTCTCTTAATCTTTCATACCCAAAGATAGAGAAAGCAAAGGAGCAGAAGAATTTAATGAAGAAAACCATGGAGGTTGCTTTCCTGCAACCACCACATTCTCCAAGCCTTACTCAATCTAGGTTTTCTTTTATTAATCAAACAAAAATCAACATCAAACTCTGCATATCAAGTTCTCATTGCCAGACTTCTCTTCCTAGTTCCTACCACTCACTACCATGTTTAGTTTGTTACCAAACAATTAAAATCAATGGCACCTTCTTTCCTAGCTATATATAATCCCAGACACAGTGCATCCATCCATCTAAGCTCTACATCATCATGGAATCCCATAACACTGATCCTGGACCTCTTGAGCCACTCCCTTTAATCAACTACTTCCTCCACTCTTCAACTGTGCATGAGCACCTGGATGTTAATGAAGAAGAAGAAGGTGATAATGGAGTAGAACTAGAACTAGGCCTTCCTATACTCAGTTCATTCGGAAATTCCGAAAAGCCGGAAACTGGAAAGCAGAAGGAAGAAGAAACCCGATGGTATTGGATACCAACTCCTGAGCAAATCCTCACTGAATTCACCACCTTTTCCTGTCATGTGTGCAAGAAAACATTCAACAGATACAACAACTTGCAGGTATTATATATTAACATAACTAGATATCATGTTATTAGATTGAAAAACTTACTGGTTTGAATGAATTCAGATGCATATGTGGGGGCATGGGTCAGAGTACAGGCAAGAGAGCAAGTTAGTAAGAGGAGTTCAACCAAGAGTGGTGGTAGGATTGGCATGCTACTGCTGTGAAGAAGGGTGTAAGAATAATATAAGGCACCCAAAGGCTAAGCCATTGAAGGATATGAGAACTCTGAGAACACATTATAAGAGGAAGCACGGAGCTAAGAGCTTTGGATGTAGGAGGTGTGGGAGGCTTTGGGCAGTGAAAGGGGATTGGAGGACACATGAGAAGAATTGTGGTAAAGTTTGGTTATGTCAATGTGGTGCTGATTTTAAGCATAAGAGATCACTTACAGATCATATTAAAGCTTTTGGATTTGGTCATGTTAGTATTGTCTGATTTCTAGTTGGTGAATTTTCCTTTTTGGGAGGCTTGTGTTTTTAAATATGTATGAACTAGATATATATAGGCATGTCTCACTGTTTACTGTTATACAGGATTGTAATTTACCCCGACAAAGTACATTGTATTAGCCTGGAAATGAAAGACCAAGATGTATGGATGAGGGATAATATGATAAATCCCATCTACTGCATGATCATTCTCACAAGATAATACCTATATATATATATATATATATATAGCAAAAATCACCAAAATTATATCAAGAACCTGTAAATAGAGAAAGCGTTCATTTTTAGAGGCAAATTTATGGCGTCAAGATCATCAAATATCAAAAAGAACTGTAATAGTAATGCCACTCCTTCTATGAGTTTTATCTGGGAAATGATTTAAAGAGAAAAAAGGAAAAAACAAAGCACTTCCCCCAGCATTATCAGGCAAAGGGTTTATGCTATCCCATCAAATTTGAAGGCCAATGAACACATTTTATGTGAGAAAAACAGCCTCATAAAAATATTAGAGAATGAAAGAATAGCCCCATTCACAAAACTTCAAACAGAAATAACAAGAGGTAAAACATTGCCAACATCAACCTAATGAAAAAATCAAGCATAATTGGTATAATTCACAACTCCGCACATGACTATAACAAAGCATAATTGCAGACTATAAATCTTAAACAAGGCAAAGCAATCAAATGAACCATCCACTGCCATAACTGTGTTTCTTGCCCATTGATCCACTCCCAATATATCAGAAATTCCGGTGATCCAGCCTACACTTCAGGAACAAAATTCATCCAACAAATTAAAATACAATATGACAAGGATGATAGCTTCAAGTACGTTAATGTTGAGCTACATCTAACAAAATCAAATGATTCAAATTCTCACATAAAATCTCTCTAATTCTTTTGTCTAAATCTTTACTATACAAATCACTTTTTCAGTTGCCTTACCATACAAACGGAGAAAAAAAAAAATTCAAATCAGTTCCCCCAGCAACAAATCCTATCCCATAATAAAACTTTAGGTTATTTGATCTAACTTTTGGCCATAAAAACTTCTTACAAGTTCAATAAATCATGTTATCCAAGAGGAAACATTAGCCAACTTCAATCCAATACAGGTAAGGAACTAACATTCTATTGGTTTTCCTAGTATTTCTTATACAAATCTAAATTTAGGTATATGTAGCAAATGGTCCTAAGCTAAAGCATTCCATTTTGTTGAAGGAATGAATACAATCAATGGCAACAACACAAGGAAAAAAAAAATACCAACAATTCTTCTTCTCCAATGAAGAGATGATAATCCACATTATATTTTCCATGAAAAAAATATATATATAAATAAAAGGCATCATTTTGAAACATAGAAAGGTCATACCACATGGAAACACCCATCAAAGTCTTAATTTGTGATTATATGAAAATTTAATACATGGCATAGAAGTACTATGTTCAAGATGACAAACAAATCAAGCCAAGAAATTGGCCATCTGATTAACAGAATTTAGTTACATCAATTCAAAGATACATTTTTTTTTTTCTCAGTATTCAACGAAACCCTAGCTCCAAGAAAGGATGGATCTAAAGAAATCAAGAAGATACCTTTCCATCAGATGCCGGATCAAACGCGGACAGCGACAGCCGCAGCAGGAGACGGAGATCCACCGAGGAATGACAAGAAGCCGGTGGTAGCGCTTCCTGATTCCGGATCATCAAGAAACAGGTCCTCCGGCATGCGGAACGCGCCGTGGGCGCAAATGATCGCGGCTCCGACCATCAGAGCAGATATAATGGTAGATCCCACGGAAGTCAGGAAGACGACGATGATGGTCAAGAGGGTAAGGCCGCCGAGAGTCTCACGGTCACTGAAGGTGCGACCGAGGAGGACAAGAGGTTGATCGGAGGGGCGGAAAAGGTAGAGGAAGCACCAGGAAGCGAGGAGGAAGAGGAGGACGAGGAGGGCTCCGGGGTTGGAGAGGAGAGAAAGGCCCAGAGCGGCGGCGAGGAGGGCGGAGTAGTTGGCACGGAAGTAGGGGAGGTTCTTGCGAAGTCGAGAGGTAGCGTCAGAGAGGGACTCGGGGCGGGAGAAGGCGGAGCGATCGAGGACCTCGGACCAGGGACGACCTTGGGCGAGGACACGGCGGACGGAATCGGTGACGCCGGTGATGAATTGGCGGACGGCCGGGGTGGTTGCCGGCGTTGGAGAGGGGTTGGTGGTTATCGGGATCACGGCGGGGACGGAGGCGGGGGCTGGGGTGGACGCCATTGGAGTCCAAGATGCGAAGCTTGGGATTTGAGATCTGGAGAAGAAGGCGGAGGGAAGGTGAAGGATATTTATAAATAAATATTTAGAATTTTTCGATGGTTTATTTTAGCTTAACGCGTTCTGGTGGTTCTTTGTTTGCAAATTGCAATGGACGGTGGGGATTTGTTTTAGCTTTTCTCGTTTGCTGAGATGAGATATTCAGGAACCACCGACTAAATTATATTATTATTTATATTTGTTATTGAATGGTTTTGGGAGTTGGCATTTGTTTTATATTAAAAAAAATTCTTGAGATCAGTTTGCTGGTCATATCTAATATCTTTATCTTCATATCAGTAACATGATTCTTTGGATATTCAATATATATATATAATAAAAAATCAAATGAATTTACAATTCATTAAAAAATAAAAATAGAGAATTTTTTTTTTTGGAAAATTTATGGCAGTAAAGATCTATATCCGACTACCCACAGTGGTTTATCTAAAAAAAATAAAAAAAATAAAAAAATATCTGACTACCCACGCTCATAAATAATATATATGTACATTGCTTTTAAAAAGTTGTCCCATTATTCATAATAACGCAAGCATCATCTTAATTTTAGCCCATCTATATTTCCGGTCAAATTCTCCCATTCAAGCAGGCATTGACCCCTTGATTCTAGATTAAATATTCTATTTTTCTTTCGCTTCTATCTAAAAAGAAGGTTTGACACTAGAATACTAGTCTACGAGGAACTTTCTCCACATAAGTATTAGCAAGGCTTAATTCCAAAGTAAGCGACCAAACCCCGATCTCCGCAAAGTCCAATTTCCATGCCCCAATTGCTAGTATTTGGACCTTTGGTATAAATCACCCCGTATACAATATAAATTTATTGTCTCAAAATCATTTTAGCATAAAATGTACTATTATAGATCAGATTTTACGAGTGTCGAGAGTTGGTCTAAAATTGTTAAAATATGAATTGAATAATAATAATAATAATAATAATAATAATTTTTCACACATCAATGAATCCTCTCTAAAATTTTATTTTATGAAAATTTGTAAAATTTAACATAAAAGATCTCGTGAACAGTACTACAGCATGGGGCTCTATAAGTCAGTCCGCCATCACTCAAATGTATATATAGATGCATACACAGTAACACAGCGCATTATACATCATCGTAAAAGCAGTGAGAAGAAAGGTCTCATTCTCAGACTCTGATTAATGAGACCGGAATTTATGATGAAAATTCTATGTTTAACCATGTTAAGCATTCAGACACAAAAGTGGAAAGGCTACCAACTATAAAGAATAAAAAAATAATAATAAACACGATAACGCTTCCAAATGAACCAGCGTGCCATTGCATTTAGAGCCACAACAAAACCAGGGAAACGTGCCTATGATCCAAAATCCCAAGACAAACAATCACCGACATCGTAAGTCACGAGAAAACCCTTACTACAGAGGCTTATCACAAGCCAAAATAGCACCCTGCATTTAATAAACATAAGATGAATAGATTTGACAAAGCAAACCACAAGACAGGCAAGGGTCATCAGAACCGAGACAAATACTCTGCGAGTGCGAATCAATAAGGGAATAATTCTAATTTCCCAAAAAACATAAAGACTACTACTTTGGTGCAACACTAATCTCATCCTCATTAGCATGCCAGGGCCAAACTTGCTCATACAAATCAACAATAACATATCTATGACTACCAAGTTTTAACAACATAAAAAAGTTAAACACATCCTGTAACATGTCCATCATTCCACAATTTGTTCTCTAACACCTTCATCACCAAAACCAGTCTTATGTTTGGAGCTATTCTATAACCCATTGTTTTCTTATAAAAGACATCACTTAAGATTCACATCTTGATAACAACAAATCTAATAAGATGAAAAAAAAAATACTTACAAATAAACTACTCATCTAATATTTCCACTCACTAAACAACAACAATATACACCAACTCCACTAGATGATAACAAACAGCATGCAATCAAACTAAGGCCTCCGAATACTACTACTCCCTTGAAACAAGTCTCCAATCCTGGTCTCCACATCCTCCACACTAAACATCAACAACTGCTTCTCCACCCCTCTCCCACCCTCCACCACCCTCAACCTCCCCAAGAACCCCTCGTACGCCGGCACCACCATCCCCACAGACGCCTCTCTCAGCTCCTGCCGCAACCGCTCGTCGGGGACTACCCACCCTCGCTGCTCACTCCACACGTCCTCTAAGTACCCATTGAATAATCTCAATCTCTCCCTCATCGCCTTCCCAGATCCTCCGCCACCGGGGCCGTCCGTTTTCAGCACCGCCACCACCTTCCCCCACGCCATGCGCTGGTACTCCGTCATCCACCGCCGGAGCCTCGCTGCCTCCCTCCGCGCCCATTCCTCCCCTAACAATGCCCCTAGCTCCCCGTCCCTTGCCTTTTGGCTTATGTACCTCCCGTTGTTCATCAAGAACACAAGGCTCAAGGATGGATCTTTGTACACCTTGGATTTTGCCTCTAAGTTTGATTGGAGTACTTCCATGATCCATGCGATCTGGACTGCGAGTGAGGATGATGGACGATCGAGATCGGTGGCGGCCAGGCCACTGCCGCCGTCATCGTCCATGACTTGCTCTAAGGTGCGACGCGAAGCGCAGGCTGCGCGGAGGTAGTTCATAACGTACCTGGTGATCGGGTGCAGCCCACCGCCGGGGACTGACGCCTTTGCCGGATCTCGCCGGATTAGGTTCTCGAGCTCCATGAATATCCCGCGTATTGCCGCCCCGAGCCCCTTCCAGATCGCGAAGGCCTCTGATCGGAGAAAGGATGAGTACTGATCTGAGAAGAGGGACTCGATCTCAGGAATGAGGTCGCGGACAGCTTCGTACATGTCGAGGACCTTGAAGAGCCGTTCCGGCGCACGGCTCACTACGGCGACGGCATCGGCGAAGCCGAGAAGCTGGATCGCTGTACCGCGGCATGCTTCAGCGAAGGCAAGGTCTGCGGCCTGAGAGAGTCCGGCGAAGACCTTGTCGCAGAGGCGCCGCTCGCTTGGGAAGAGAATCCGCACCGCAACGCTCATGGCTCTGACCCAGCGCGCGATCTCGTCTTCAAGTTCGACCCACGGGGTCGCTTGCAGCTCCTCCGAGGTCCGCGCGCGGATCCCGAGCCGAGAAACACTCTCGTCGAGGAAATCACGGCGGGAGAGCGCGTAAGTGTGCGCGCACTCTTTCGCGAACCCGGCGGCGACCATCCGGGTGGCGATCGAGTGGAGATCGGCTACGGTGCCCGGCGGGATGGCGTCGATAATAATATCGTAGTCGGCGACGGGGTAAGCCACGGGGATGGGATCCTCCCCGTCTGAATCATCCTCCTCATCACCGGAGTCAATTGTGCCGGCGGGCTGCTCGATGAGCATCCGGAACTCCTCCTCCAGCCGAAGCATGCACTGCTGAAGAAGATCATCAGCGCGGGGATGAAGACCCCCAGCAGCGATCAGATCATCAAGGGCGGAAAGGAACTCAGATGCAGCACCGGAGTCAGACCAGATGGGACGATCGGAAGAAACATACGCGCGAAGCCGGCGCTCGAGTGATGACAACGCCGGGTGCTCATCCGAGAGCTTCTCGCGGGAGAAGCGACCATCAAAGTTGGAGAAGATTTGGAGGATGTCATCGGCCATGGTGTCAGTACGTCCTAAGGTTCTCGCGATGTGGCGCGCCATGGCAATGAGCTTGTCCTCGCCGTCTTCCCCCATTCTCTCCATTCTCACAGTCTTGAACTTCAAACCAGGTACGCTTTCCGTCTTCTACTTCTCGTCGTCTTCGTACATGGATGAGAATTAGGGTTAGGGTTAGGGTTAGGGTATGGAAGAGAAGAATGAGTGGTTGGAGGAGGAGAACGCGGATAAAGAGAAACGAAGGAGATACGAAAGAGGAGTGGGGATAGGGACAGCGATGACGGTATCGTGCTCCGCGGATGAGTTGAAAATTAGACTCAGTTCGTTCGTTGTTTGACGCGTGGAACTAAATATTAACAGGTGAAGTAGATGTTAGGTTGGTCTGGCGGGAGTAGGTTTGAAGATCGAGAAGCTGGGGAGATCTGACCGTTGAAATGGACGGTGAGGATAAAGGGAAGTCGTAGTAGTACTCGGGGGAAGCGAAAGATAAAAAGGGTGAGGGCGTGGTGGCGTGTACTATGTGTGGTTGTATAATTCCGTATGACCACGTGGAGCTTTCTGATTGGATTCTTTTTTAAGTTTCACTGTTTATGCTCAGCCACCAAACCCCCCAAAATCGGATGATAAATATATAATTTCACCCAATCTATTGGCAATGACTGTTGAATCTACCCTTTTAGTTGTTATGGAGAATTTAAAAATTTCCTTAAAAAAAAAAGAAGAAAATTATAAATCTAAGAATTCAAACCATATGAATACACATGCATTTTGAGTATGTAGTGAATACCTCTGTGTGAGTAATCAATCACTCAAGTTTTTTTTCTCATCATCTATTTTAAACTCACTTGTATTTTTTTAATTGGACATTCTTCCTAGTTTCGCATCAGAGTTTTTAAAATTATGAAGAATTTTAAGATAATATTATGTATAAAAAATAAATAATTAAACAACTTCTATAATAAAAACTATTATATATTTTAAGTTTCAAAAATTTATAGTCATTTAATGTGCAATTAAAATTTTTTAATTATTATTATTATAAGTGATATAAATAAAAATTTAAATGCAATAAAAAAATAATAATTTATTTCGTGAATCACTTTAGGAGTAGATTATACATTTACTTTAATAATATATATATAGATGTATAGATTTTTCTTTGTCATTGCTACTCAACCTCTTAATTATATAGTAAATATAAAATAATAAAAAATAAATATATAGGAAAATTTTGAAGAAATACTTCAATATAAGAGTTAGATAAGTACAATGACGAGAAGAATGAACATGTGTAGAGACAACAAAGGAGAAGAGCAATTTTGGTATTATATGAATTAAAAAAATTTATTTGATATTTACAGGAGCCAAAAGTTCTTTTCCTCCAAATATAAATGTAATTGATGTTGTTTTTTGAGTGTAGAAAAATTTAGATATATAAATTATATATATATATATATATATATTGTAAATTATGTACATTTACCGACATGTATGTATTTAATTTAATTTAATCTATGTGACTTAAAGGTCTTCCGTAGACCAAGGATGAAGACCAAATGAATTTTTTGGCCGACAAAAGAGAAGATGGCCCTGCATGCTTGTTACATTTTTATGACTTTTTCTACAAAATATTAAGTTTATGCATTGAACTTCTTTGAAAGTGTGATCGTGAAGTTATTGATACATGATTGTGAAGTTATTAATACATTAGGATTCATTTTTAGAACAATTCCAGTAGTACATCATGTGAAAAAACCTTGAATGTTTGACTTTTAGGACTAGCAAATCAAATATGGTGCAAAAGTCTTCTCCCACTTAAATCATATGCATTTTGTTAATAATAATTAAACCAAAAAGAAAATAGTGGAAATTGTTAAAAACCCCTAAATTTGCCATATTGTCAAAAAAACCCCCATAATTTTTCAATCCCCAAAACCCCCTTCTTTTTACACTCCATGATCTTGCATGAAGTCGTAGTGCAGTCCCATTTCGATGGTGTAAGAGGAGTTGGGTTAGGTTGAGTCAGGGTGGGGGGTTTCTTAGAGCTACTGACCCATTTGAGCCGTTCATTGTCTTCTCTCAACTCGCGTCTCCAACCATTTTTGCACATCCTCCTCAGAAAATTCGACTTTTTCCCTCGCCACCGTGTCTCGAAGGAGAAGTCCCGCAAGTATTCGACGATTTCATCGGTTTGCAATCTAAGGTATTGATTATGGTTTTATGTTAACTATTCTGTTACAAAGAAACATTTTTCGGTTTTGTTGTGTGATTTTGATTTTATTGGAAGACATTGAAGCCTGCAGGGGGATTTATCGGCCGGGGTTTTGTTAGTTTGCAGGGAGATTTCTCGGCTAGGGTTTTGTTTTGTTTTACATTTTCGTATGTGTACACGATCAAAATAGTTTTTCGATTGTTGTGATTTGTGTAATGTTTATAATGTGCGTTTCCCCTTTCAATTGATATGGTTGCAGTTGTACAAATGAGGTCTCCGTTTAAAGAATGAGCTTTTACCGTTTAAGTTTTGTCGTCTCCGTTTAAATATTGACATCCCTATTTAATAATATAGGTCTCTATTTAACAAGTGATATCAATGTTTAAGAATTGAGAGTTTACCGTTTAACAACTTATATTTCCGTTTAACAATTTGTGAATACGACTGGCTGAATGTGTTGTTATTGTCGCAGGCTTGTGATTATAGCGGTCAATCTAGTTAATGGGCGATGCTACTTGACACCGGTAGTGGAGACTGTGGCTGAATTGAAAGTTCACATGATCCCTCGACACTGGGAGATCATCCGAAGGACACCGTTTGCAACATTCACTGAGTTGGAAGCTGTATTCCAAGAGCGGGCCCTTCTTGATTCTCTGTTGCAAAGGTACGACAGCCGCACCAATAAATTCAGGATCGGGGAAAGCATGCTGACTTTCAGGCTTGAAGATGTGGCCCTTATTCTTGGTTTGTGTTGCGATGGAGATGCAGTCGTGTTTCAGAATAAGAAAACACACTCAGCTTTCCAAGAGAGATGTTTATCCAAAAAATACGAGAGACACAGAGACTCCATCAGGAGCACTCTTCAGCAACTCGTTGGACAGAGGGGAGAAGAAGAAAATTTTGCGAAACTACTGATGGTGTACCTTATGGGTACAATCCTCTTCCCAAATACCTCCTACTCTATTCCTAACTGGATCGTTGATTATGTCGATGATCTACCTGGCATGGGGCGATACGCATGGGCGCAGGCGACGCACAAGTGGCTTATGGAGGACATTCCACAAGCAACCGCTCGAGTGCAAGCTAGATGCGAGGGAAGAAGACCAACACAGGGTATATCAAGGGTTGCACGGTCGCGCTTAACATCTGGTTTTACAAGCTGACCGGAACCGGAAAGAAAGTCTGTTTCTGCAAGATAACAAGCTACGATAGAAACCAGTTTGTCATCTCTCGAAGGAAAAGAGATAATAAATCATGAACAATGTGTTTAACAGTAGACGTTAATGTTTAAACATATTATTTACCGTTTAACTTTGTTCATTTACAGTTTAAAAAGTATTCTTTAATGTTTAAAACTCTTGTTCTCTGTTTACGTTTATGCTATAATGTTTAAATATATAAGTTCAATGTTTAACTATAGTTTTTATTGTTTAAACTAAATGATTTCGCTAAATTGTTTGGTTTACACATGTTAGTTTCATAAGCTGGTTCCGGCGAATGTTGATGAAGATATATTTGTTCGGGCCAACTGTCAATTCGATACTATTGCTCCGGAACCACTTGCTCGAAGGCAAGATGAGAGGGCAACCTCTTCCGTGCGCGCTCGACGCCGGAGAAGCCCTCCCCTACCCCGCCAAATTGCAACACCCCCACCGACGACGACATCAACAGTCCCCCCGACCGTGGCAGCGCCCCCAACGGCACTAGGCAAGGATGTCACTGCAACTCTTCTGCAGGCTTGCCAGATATTGATGACCGAGTTCCCTCGGCTTGTCGCTCGGATTGAGGCATTGAAAGGCCGATCACAATCGACTGCGTCGTCCCTCCGAACAAATGAAGCACCCGGGGCAGACGCGGCGTCGGATTTCGACGACGACGACATCATTGGGGAGGTCATTCAAAAAGGCCTCATTCGAAGAGGCTTGCGAAAAAGAGGAAAACAATAATGCATCCGTCTCCACCGCCGGCTGATGATGAAACAATAGCAGCACCATCGGCGCCTAATGGTGTTACCGTTGATGACATGGCCGTCACAGTGGAGGAGATCGCAGATGATGTTGCCATTGCCGCGGTTGATAAGATCAATGACTCTGTCATGAACCCGGTGGAACGGGCAGCTGACAGTGCGACATCAAAGATGTACACAATCCCTGAAGAACAAGAACCAGCTAACATTGTGTCTCCCATTGATGTTGTTGTCGTGACCACGGTTGAGAAGGTCATTGACTCTATTGTCAACAAAATTATAGTCACGGTGGAACCAACGGCTGATAGTGCCGCATCGAAGGCAGACACAATCCCACAACAACAAGAAGCATGTAAGGATATGTCTCCGCTTGATGCTTCCGTCGTGCCGCATCGAAGGTAGATGATGCTGGTGCTAAACACCGACAACCGTCAACAATAGTGCCGCATGATGATCCCAAAACAGCTGTTGACGAGGGTCAAGGGAATGCCGCCGAAATGACGACGAGAGAGAAGATCAATGCCAATAAAAAATTAGAAGAAGTTCGGAAAGTCTTTATTCCGAAGAAGAGAAAATACGTTGGCTAATCGCGCCTCAACAAGTATGAACAGGAGTTGATAAGGATCTTCCTCAACTGCCTTATGGACAAGTAAGTTTGAAGTTTTTATGGTATTGTTTAAACTATTACTTGTTACCCTTTAAGTTATATATTGAACGTTTAACTATTCCAGATAGAATTTAAACTATTATATTTTACCATTTAATTTATATAGTAACCATTAAAATATTCGACATAGAATTTAAACGGTTGATGTATCAGTTAAATATTTACAATATTGTTTACGTATCTTTGTTACCGTTTAACCGCAACACTGTCGTGTGGAAAAATGATTCTGTCAGCCTCACACGGTCCAGGTTATTCGATCTGCTTAAGGGGAAGAAGATGGTCGCAGACGATGTGATGGACGCTTTCGTATGTATAATCCAAAATTCGCTGGCGATAGTGCCATATCGTTATAAGAAGCGTGCCTCCATCACATGACCACTGGCGCTGTTTATGTCAATGCAGGAAGACGCACATGATACCACTATGACTATGATCGGAGATGCCGCGCGCAACTTGCATGATGTTGAAATTGTCATCCTCCGGATAATTATGAATGACCACTTCCATGTCGTCGTCCTTGACAATGACAAACAAGAATACATGCATTATTTTTCATGCCAAAGCAAGGAATATGATAAAGACGCGCTAGACATGGTAAGTGCTTTAATAATTTGTGTTTGAGTAATAGTATTTGGTAAATAACCGGTATTCTAATATCAACTTGTATACCTCCACAGTGGAACCTATTTGACCTTTGTATCGATATGGAGTTCGGCGAGTCGACGACCGCAAAGTACCCACTTGTTCATGACATTGAAACCCCACGACAAAAACAAAGAAGTGTCGACTGCGTCGTCTATGTGATGCGGTTTATCGAACAATTACTCGCAGATGAGAAGCTACGGCTACCGCAGACAGACGTCCCTTATCTGCGATTAAAGTATGTTTCCCGCATACTTAAAGAGGGGAGGGCAGCCGGCATCACTGTCAAAGGGGAGTGTTCGAAAGCGGGTTCATAGAATACGTTGTCTTAGTTTCAAATGTAAACCAGTTTAAATTCAATTCATTGTTTTCGAAGAACATGACAAATTTTGTCAATGTAAATTTATATGTATCTATATTTATGTACTTGACTCTTTTTTTAACCTTCCAGTATCATTGTTTAACTTGCACTTTCATTGTTTAATTTTAATTTTAATTGTTTAACTATCAATGTCATTGTTTAAATATCCATGTTACAGCTTTAAGAAGAACTAGTCGAGTTGTAAAAAAATAACTATTTAACGTTTAAAATAATAATGTCTCTGTTTAAATACATGTGTTAACTCGTAAGAATAAGGTTTTTCTCTGTTTAAAAAAATGAAAAAGTTGGCACACAATTAAGTTTGTTTCTTTTTTAAAAAAATCACTGCTTTTACAATGGCTAGTCGGTGATGCTTTCATCAGAAGATCTGCGATTGTGACTCAGAGCCGTGGCAGTGCAGCGCAACGTAACTTCATGGACCTCAAAGGCTTGTGACTCGATCCTCTTTCGCCTAGAATGCCCGTGTTGCCTTCTCGTTACAGGTCATGCGACGCAGCTTCACGATTTCCGTCCATAGGCTTGTCATCGTCGGATATGGGGAATATAGCTTCCTTATACGCTAGTTTGTAATTGTCGACGGTGAAGTAGCCGCTAATAAATCAATGAACGTTGGTGTCTGTCTGCATTATTGCAGCGCAAAGCGTGTTTGCATGGGATACCATAAACTTGCCACTTGCGACATGAGCATGTTCTGATGGCAAGATCTACAGAGTAGCTGCACTAGTCAATCACTTCATAACGATCATCGATATAACAACCAACACGAAGATTTTGGCTATCCTCCACAAGTATCTCCACCTTCGAATGTATGTTCGGGCATAAGTAGGTCTCCCATTTGTTCGGTTGCTCACGGCGGTTGCATAACATGCGCATTAACTTGAACCTGTACAGCGTACAACACAAATCTCAGACAAGGTTAAGCGAAGACATTGATATTTAAACATAAACACTCTTTATTAAACAATATTATCATAAATTAAACAATGATATAGATGGTTAAACGCAGAGAAATATATTTGAATATTTATAAACTATTTTAAAGGATAATACGAATTCTTAAATGAAAATGAACATTCGAATACCTTATGGAGTCGACCATCTTCGTTACCGGCAAATGCCGAGCTTCTTTAATCCAAACATTGAACGACTCCGCGACATTGGAATACATCTCACCCCAACGTTCACCTCTGAATAGATAATTCGACCAATGTGACATATCCAATATATTAATAAACTAGTGATGGGCTTCGGGTGATGTGGCCTGCAGTTCATTCACGGTATCATCGAAATATTTAGCCGTGGATGCCCACGCAATACGAAAGTATATAGACCAGCACTCCTCTCTCAATGCCTTCCCTAGTCTGACGTTGGCTTTCATGAAATTGACCTCCAAGTGTCGAAGACAGTATGCTTGTGGGGAAGAAGGGAAGACTCTCGCAATAGCGTTCACAAGGCCCTTGGACCTGTCTGAGACGAATGTAATTATTTTATGATAATCTTCTTCCTCGTATAAAGCATCACTTAACTTGGATATGAACCAAGTCCAATTGGCATTGGTCTCGTTATCGACAATACCGAAGGCGACGTGGAAGAAACCATTGTTTTCATCTTTGCCTGTAGCACCCAGTAGAGTACCCCAATACTTTCCAAGGAGGTGGGTACCATCGACAAACAGCAGCGGCATGCAAGCCTTCTTGAATTCGACAATACACGCTCTGAAAGAAAAAAATGCACGTTTAAATCGCTCACCGTCTCTTTACACAATCGCAATACTGCCGGGGTTTATCTCAACAACCTTATCCACGTACCAAAGCAAGAAATCATAGTTGGAGATGTCGCTGCCGTCGAGCACCACACGGGCATGCTCTTTTCCTAACCAAGCCTGCTTGTATGGAATGTGGACACCATGATCCCGCAACATGTCCTTCTGATTGTCGATGGCTTTGTACAAGGGTCGGTCTTTGAGTTTCAGAATCACCCGTGCGCTTACCCATTTTTTGGACGCTTTCGGGTGTGAGGTCGATCCCACTCCACCACCGCATGTGTGTGACCGATTCATTGTCTTTATTCTGAAAGTATTTTTATTATTTTCTTTTGATGTATGAAGGCGCCATTGACAACCAATGGCAGCGCATTCCACAGTCACCCGGTGTTTCTCGTTCTTTATGAATTTGAAGTCAAAATTCCGTTTGATTGCAAAATTTCGAATTGCGACCCTGAAATGTTCAGTGCCTTCAAAACATTATCCGATATCCAACGACAATACTTCAGAATGATCTGACGAGGAAGGAAGGCATCCCACACCGTCAGGTTCGCCATAGGGTTGACCGGGAGCGCTCACAGAATCCGAATTTCTGCCAACACTTCAGTTTAAACGAAACCATCCATAAGTTAAACAGAGGCATAATGTGCTTAAATGATAAAATCATAATTTAAACATTAAGTCAAAGAGTTACACGATGAAGATAAAATTTAATTGCAATCAAAATATATTTAAACAGAGCATGTTAAACTTAAACCGTAATGAACTTATACAACTAGATAAACATTAAAGAGAATAATCTTACAACGAGAAAAACTCGTTTTCAGTAGGATTCGACAATGCCACATCGTCTTTCTCCACAACAAGATCGACTACAGAGCATTTGAAGATCGAGTGAACGTGACACATCCGCTGGAAGTCGACATCATTTTCTATTGGACAAGTCGTTTTATACCCATCGGGTGTGATAAACTTCACCCTCACACAGGAAACATTGAGACCCCATCGCTCACATATCTCAGCTAACACCGACTCCCAAGAAGTCAGCGCCATGAACATTAGCACTCTTCCCTCCCCGTTGTATCTAGCAATACTACAAAAACTATCCATAATATAACTACTGAACTCAAATTGAACAAACCAAATGAGAAGACGAAGAAGAAGAAGAAGTAGATGATGTAAAGAGCCTTCTAAATTGTGTTTCACAAAAAGTACGCAACTATATGCATAAAGTCAGACATGATGTGATTGGGCAGTATTTTTCCCACCATTTTAAAGGGCAAAAAAGGTATTTTATTACATGGACCCATTTGAAGTGACCAATAAGGGTTAATCCCTAGAGACAATCATTACTGGCTCCTTGGCTCGTAGTTCTTCTTCGTTTTCCACCATTGTCGCTTTCCACCAGTGCGGTTTTCCACCATTGTCTCGAAGTTTTTCTTCGCTGGTAAGGACGATGCTACAGTGTGAAGTCCTTGCAAGCGACCGGTTGACTGCAAGCGAGAAGCGGCCGGAAGTAAGCAAGTGACGATAGAAGGCAGCTTGTCATCGCTCAAAGGAAAGTACTCCACTTATCATTATTCTCTCTGTTTAAATATCAATCTTTAATGTTTAACAAATATGATATAGTGTTTAACATATTGGTTCACTATTTAAAATCATTTTATATAGTTTAAAAAAATATGTAAACCGTTTAAATATTATCATTTCACTATTTAACAATATATGTTATTGTTTAAATTGAATGTTTTTACTGATATTGTGTTCACTGACAGAGCCTCCATGAAGAGAACACTTGAGCAGCTTGCTTGTTCACTATTTAAAATAATTTTTAACTGTCGTTTAAACCAATATGTAAACCGTTTAAATATTTTGATTTAACTGTTTTAAAATATATATGTGATTGTTTAAATTCAATGTTTTCCACGACATCGTGTTGAAGATGGATATTTTTCCAAAACATTATGTTACAGGCATTCCATCAATCCTCTTGGGTATCTCATGGGTCTCTGTTTAAACGTCAACCTTTTTACGTTTAAACAATTATATATATTCTTTAAACTATAGGTTCACTGTTTAAATAATTTGTATATCGTTTAAACATAAACCGTTGTCACTGTTTACACATATTTATTTTTTGTTTAAACACTGTTGTCACTGTTTAAGTAGTAAGGCGATTTTGTTTAATATTTTGTTTGTTTACAATGCCCTTTTTTTGTTTCTAAAAATGTTTAAATATCAAAAGTTGACACTCAAATAACTTTGTTTCATTTATAATATTTAAACATTTACAATGTCTTCACGGACATCAGAAACTTGCGAGTCTATCCTAGTTCATCTATTAATATTTTGGCTTTCCTCAACAAGTATCTGTACCTTCGAATGCTCACGGCGGTTGCATAACATGCGCATCAACTTGAACCTATACAATGTAGAACACGAACAGTTAAAAAAGGCAGTTAAACAGTTAAACGAAGACAATAATATTTGCACACTAAGGAAATTTTTTTAAATGCTGAGAACAATTCTCAAGTGATAAATATCAATTTCGTTTTAAAGTATGTGTCATGGTCACCCTCTCCGGAGAATCCTCCGCAATCAAGCAATGCGTGAAAACTTTCTTTTCCTGATTAAGTCAAAATACCCCGCTTACTTGCTTGCCCATCATCCTCCGCATTCAGGCAATTAGGCGGGCTTTCTGACTTGAACAGAAAAAGAAAGTTTAACTTGTTGCGTGATCGATTCTCCAGAAGAGGACGATCACGATAAATCCTTCAAACGAATATCCTGGACACATGAAGATGAAACTCATCCGAGAAGAAGCAGAGGAAGAGAAGGAGGGGGTGTTCAGGGGAAGTGGTCTTCCTTCTCATTTATGGTGTGAAGTCCGTAAGCCGTTTGACGCTTCAGATTCGAGAAAAAAAATGAAAACGCACGAGGGACCGAGCTTTTCTCATTAACAAGATAGAATTTAATGCCGTCATTAATTCTTGTGCACGGGATACCATAAATTTGCCATTGGCCACCTGGCAATACTTTAGTTTAAACGGAACAGAAAATATTTTAAGCAGAGACATAAAATTTTTAAATGATACATTACAATGTTAAACGGTAATGCAAATAGTTAAATACTGACAAATAAATTAAACGAAGAAGATAATTGTTAAATATAAAAATAATGTATTTAAACAGAGACAGACGACGTTAAACGGTAATCAACTTATACAACTAGATAAACATAAAAGAGAATAATCTTACAACGAGAAAAACTCATTTTCAGTAGAATTCGACAATGCCACAACGTTTGTCTCGACAAGATCGACAATGGCACATCCGCTGGAAGTCAACCTCGTTTTCTATTGGACAAACCGTTTTATATCCATCGGGTGTGATAAACTTCACCCTGACACGGGAAACATCAAGACCCAATCGCTCACGTATCTTACCTAAGCTAACACCAATTCCCAAGGAGTCAGCGCCGTGAACAATAGCCCTCGAATCGAAGAAATTCTAACTTTATTAAGAAACTGGCAAAATTCAAATATAACAAACCAAATGAGGAGAATAAGAAAAAGAAGAATAAAAAGATGTGATAAGCCTTCTAAACTTTGTTTGACAAAAGGCACCAAAAAAACCAGCAAAATTATATGTACAAAGATTGGACATGATGTGAGTGACCGTCTTTTCCCGCCATTTTCAAGGGCAAAAATGAATATCATAACATGGTCGCATTTCAAGTGAACGGTAGGGGATAAAAGGGAAGTTAAACAATAATGGAAGGGTTGTTCGGGGTTTGCCAAAATTGGAGGGGCTGTTTGGGAATTTTTGAAATTCATGAGGGGTAAACAATAATTTTCCCAAGAAAATATCATCAAATTAGAAGGAAAAAAAAATTTATATTTTATTATTCAAGCCTCTATCTCATGGTCCAAAACTATGGAATTACATGCCCCATCATACCTTATACAATTTGCATATAATTCCTCAAAGTTGGATTATCCTAGGGTCCCAACTCTGGAATTACATGTCCCATTATACATTATACAATTTGCATATAATTCCTCCCAGTTGGATTGGGAGAGGTTCCATGTTAGCTTAAATTTAATTTAGGGTAATAATTTAAATTTAATTCAAAAAAATATTATTATTATTATTATTATTATTATTATTATTATTATTATTATTTGTAACAATTAGATGATTCACCAAAGATTTATTACTCTATCAACATAATATTTTTTTTGTGTAGGGTGTTTGTTTGAATGAAGATCCAAAATTGAACCCCCAAAGTCCAGGCAAGATAAGGGAACATATATCATGAACTATTAACTCCATATCTTCCATGTTTGTGCACATCTTTGATTTACTTGTTAGTTCCGCCGGTGTGATTTGTGGGTTTTAGGGAACACTCAAGCACTCATAGAAATCTCACACAAACCAACAAAGAAAAAGACACACGACGTTGGTAACCCAGTTCGGCGTCCACTCGCCTACGTCTGGGGGCCAAGCCCGGAGATAAACAATCCACTAAAAGAGGTGAAAATACATGAGTACAAACACTTGTCACTCACACTCTCAAACAATAAAGATCACTACCCTCTCTAGATTGTCTAATGCTCCCACTCTCTCTAGCTCCGGTCACACTTACAATCTACTAGTAAGGTAGCTTATATAGATGCCTCAACGTCCCAAATATAGCACATATCTCTTTTAGAATCTCCACGACTACTAATTTAAAACCTTCCGAAATTAGATGTTGCAACTCCTGTTATAACATAAGTTACAACATGGCCCTGACTGCTGACTTGACTGAGTTCTGGTTACGTTGCGGACGACCTCAAGACCTATCAACCTCCCGGTCATGCTTAGTCTGAGTCGATGCAGCCAAATCTCCCAATCTCGACTGCCGACAACTAGCCTACCTCCTCAGTTCCTCATCACACAGTCCCCTCGTAAGGGGCGCACGTCCTTGTGCGTCTTCATGGAACTTGCCAAACTTGATCTTCAACCTTCCAAGTTTGGTCTTCAAAGATTCTCCAAACTTGATCTTCAATTCACCCAAGTTTGGTCTTCAAATCTTGCCGATAATGATCTTCAATCATTCTCATCAAGGATTCTTCAAATCATATCTTCAATTAGCCTTCATTCATACCATTGATAGATATTTCTTCAATTAAACTCCATCCATATTTAGTCTTTAATCACATCTCATAAATATGGTCTTGATATGATCTTGTCTTCAAGTTGTAAGATATTACCAAAAATAACTCCACCAAGATCTTCAAGATATTTGCCTCCAAATTATAGACATACTAAAGATAGCTCCACCAAGATCTTCAAGATATTTTGCCTTACAAGCCAAGTCTTCTTGCCATGTCACCATGCTTTTCCATGTCATCAATTATGCCTTGTCACCATGGTTGCTATATCATCTTGACTATGTGTCAAATCATGTCAATTATAGTGTGGTTGCACTAACAATTTTAAATGAAGTGCACTTGTCACTTATTTATTAAAAAAAAAAGACAATTAGAGGATTCGCTGCTTAAAAATAAAAAAGGTTCATGATCAACACAAAACAACTATATGCTCAAATTTTCCTCTTCTTCACCATAACCATAACTGTTTGCACTTTCTTACATCAATAATAAGAGCATTTTTTTTTTAAAAGGTGGATAAACCACATCTATTAGCATAAAGAACAGAACAACAAAGAACAACATGGAAGCCCACTAGCTGTGGAACACCAAAAACAAAATACAAAATGGAGATAAACCGTCTCCACAAGGCCACTAAGGCCGCATCAGGAGCCCACTAGCCAGCACTGTGATCCACAATCGCCTCAGAGGATGGCTCCCCCCCAGTCTCCTCTGCAAGTGTATCAGAAAACTCCAAGCTCCGTCACACAATCAACATAGATCCCTCAATCTTCTCCTTAACACCATCAGAAGCTTTCGAGCTCTCCCTGCCTGTTCCTTTCTTTTTGGTTGATCGTGGTGGCTCGGCCAAAAACCCCGCCTCCTCATTGAACCTAGAGGAAGGAGAAGATTGTGAATATTTTCATTTATTTTGGTTATTGAACTTTCTGATCAGGTAATAAGTGAGGCTTAACTTTCAACTTATATAAAGAGAGGCTTAACTCCACAATCCGTTTTTTCTGACTTGATAATTTGTATTTCAGTTTTTTATCTCATAATTTGAGAGTTTAAATTCTATAAATTCATAATCAAGCTTTTAAATAATGACTTGGTGATTTTATCAATATAGATTTTCTCAATGCCTATTATTTCCATATGAAGTACCTTTCAACACGAAAAAAACAAATATCCTAAAGTGACAAATTCAAACAATTTAGGTTAACAAACTATAAATAATAAAAAAAATCTATCTCAAAAACTAAAAACTGATGAGCTTGTTGTCAATTTGTAAATTAAAAAAAAATGATAACCAAGAATAAAGCTAATTTCTACCTCCATTCTTCTCTTTCTCATGATCTTTGGACTGTTTTAAGTATCGAAGTGCTTGTCTCAAATTGAAGGTCATCAATACATATTTTTTAAAGAAAAGTGACTAAACTATAAATTATGTGAATACATCATTGGATCATAGATTTGCTTTTATTGTACAAGTTTCCATCTTATATATTTCTCAAAGTGTGGAATTACATATTCCACTCCACCATGTATTGTGTAGTTCGCCCATATATAAACTATCTTAATAGGATGAATTGCATGAAAAATTACAAAACTAGCTACATTATTACAAAACCACGTACTTATGGTGTTATAAAGAGATCCAGTCTCAAATAAATTGAGATCATTGGTCCATAAATATTGTGGCCTGGTTTTGTTTGTGTATTATAGAGTTTTTTTTTCAAAATTTTTTTTAAAGAATGCAAGAAAACACCTTTTCACTTCCCATAAAATATAAATACACATTTATGTTTGTTTTGCTTTGTTTATTTTTTTTAAATGAATTAGAGGGATTAATGAGGAATATAAATGTGGACAAAAAATTTCACAAAAATCTTTTTAAAGAAACATGGATAAATCATGGGTAATATTCTAATTCTTTGTCTTGAGTTGGAAAAAGAATAAGTAACTCTTTTTTTTTTTGTGAAAAGTAGTCTCTCATAAAAGTTTGTATTTAAGATATTAATCATCGTTATTACTATATATTTTTTAATAAAGTGGATGTTATTTTATCTTCGAACTATTGTTTTATTTTTTTCATTTTTGTTTCTGTTTGGAATTTGTCCAAATTCCATATGTGATTATATATATATATATATATACTAAATTTTATTTTGTTATAACTTATTGCATCTAATCAGCTTATTTTTCACAATACTGAGAATATACCCCGCCTATGCATGATGCAGATTTATTGATAATTCCACATATTTGAATAAAAGAACTTAGAACTCCAATATAGTATATGAATTATTTTTTGTAAGTAACCTCGCGAGGTAAAAAAATAATTTATTTTTTTTAAAAAATGAATAAACCACTTAAATTAAATTAAAATAGAGTATAAAAGAGATTATAAAAACAGGAACGAAATAGAAACATGCATATAATGAACAGTGAAAAAAGTTTATTAATATTGTTAAGATTTCCCCTTCTATTCTTGTTTGATTTTTTAGATAGTTTAACGATTTATGATGATAATTTGGAGTATATAAATATTTTTTAATCATATAGATTTATATATTTTTATGCCAATATTTATGTGATTGCTCTTTGGATTTATTTTTAATTTTTTTGTGATTTTATAAGTATTAATTAAATGGAGATTGTAGGAAGAGCCGCATCATAAAGCTACAATATATTCGGCAAGCCCGAAAAAAACTAAGGGGCGTTTTGGTTAAACGGTAATTTGGAAAGCTTACCATATTTGGTATCATATTTGGTATTGTAAGAGTTAATTTGGAAAGCTTACCACATCTGGTACTGTAATAGTTGTAATATTAATGGTAATATGAGATTACCAATAATAATAAGATTTTTGTTTGGGCAGCCCAATGGTTTTTTAATAAGGAATTTGGTATTGTAAGCGTTCATAAAAAAGGGCGCTTGTCGCCTATTATTCAAAAAAAAAAAAAAATTTGAAAGTCAATCACCCAATTATCTATCAAATTAATATTAACATTGAATATGATAGATTTTTAGCAGTAATTATATTATTGAAAATACTTGGGGGAAATAGAGAAGCAAAATGCACAAAATCATTTGGTTTGGAATAATTTTGGAAATTATCTTTTGTAGGTTGATATTACAAATGAGATAGGCTGGTAATCATCAATGGACTTGAGGGCTTTATTATCATGCTTAGGAATCAATGTGATGAAAGTGTGACTTCATTCTTGAGGAAATTAATTAGCAGTTTTAAGAAATGGTCAACAATAGCAAAAATCAAAATTCTAACAGTGGGCCAAAACATATGAAGGAAATCAATATGAAGGCCATCAGGTCTATGATTTATAGCTGCTAAACAGAGGCTGAAAAAACTATATATATATATATTGTTTTAATTAGTGAGAACGCTCAATAAGACACCAATGTAACCATAGTTCAGGCAAGACAATGGAGTGCAAAACAAATCATACAACCCTGTGTTGAAGCTGGGCTAAAGGTAAACAAGATATAAGAAAAAGTATGTGCTCATAAACTTTTTGATCCAATATATAAATCTCATACATTATTCATTGTTTTGTAGTACATAGATAGGCCAATTACATAGAAAAATATCTGCATACTTGCAAAAAAATAGGCAACTGCTTAGACTAGGAAAACTGGAGAAAGAGGTAATGCATCCTTGCAGACCATGAACTACTAATATACCAAGTTTGCTTAACTTATTCTTGACACTTAGTAATGTTTTGAACATCCCACTCCAGTTTGGTAAAATCAAAGCTTATTTCAATTTAATAAACACCACATTCATCAAATCAGAAGGAAAAAATAACATTTTATTATTCAAGCTTCTATCTTATGGTCCAAACTCTGGAATCACATGTCCCATCATATGTTATGCAATTTGCATATAATTCCTCCAAGTTGGATTGAGATAGGTTCCATGTTAGTTTACTTTTAATTTAGGGCAATAATTTAAATTGAATTCAGAATAATAAAATTATGTTTTTTTTTTCATGCAACAATTAGAAGATTCACCAAAAACCTCTTGGTCTATCAGCACAATATTCTTTTGCATAGAGTGTATGTTTGAGCAAAGATTTAAAATTGAACTCCAAAACATACGCAAGAGAAGAGCACATATGTCATGAGCTATTAACTCCATATCTTCCATATTTTATGCACATCTCTTATTTATTTTAAATGAAGCCCACTTGTCACTTATTTATTAAAAAAAAAGACAATTAGACGATTCACAAATTAAAAATAAAAAAGGCTCCTAATCAACACAAAACAACTATATGCTCAAATTTTCCTCTTTCTTAAAATAATTATAATTTTATATACTTTCTCACACCAATAATGAGAGCATTTTGCATTGAATTGTCTATCTTTTCATCTATTTTGGTTATTGAACCCTTCTAATTGGGTAATAAGAGTGGCTTAACTTTCAACTTAAATAAAGAGAGGCTTAACTCCACAATCCACCTTCTCTGACTTGATAATTAGTATTTCATTTTTTTTTATCTCATAATTTGAGAGTTTGAATTCTATAAATTCATAATCAAGCTTTTAAATAGTGACTTGGTGATTTTATCAATATAGATTTTCTCAATGCATATAATTTCCATATGAAGTACATTTCAACATGAGAAAACAAATATCCAAAAGTGACAAATTCAAACAATTTAGGTTAACAAACTATAAATAATAAAAAAAATCTATCTTAAAAACTAAAAACTGATGAGGTTGTTGCCTATTTGTAAATAAAAAAATAATAATACCCGAGAATAAAGTTAATTTCTCCCTCCATTCTTCTCTTTCCCACGATCTTTGGACTGATTTAAGTATCGAAGTGCTTGTCTCAAATTGAAGGTCATCAATACATATTCTTTTAAAGAAAAGTGACTAAACTATAAATTATGTGAATACATCATTTGATCATAGATTTGCTTTTATTGTTCAAGTTTCCATCTTATATATTTCTCAAAGTGTGGAATTACATATTCCAGTCCACCATGTACTGTGTAGTTTGCCCATAAACCATCTTAGTAGGATGAATTGCATAAAAGATCATAAAACTAGATACATTATTACAAAACAATGTACTTATGGTGTTATAAAGAGGTCCAATCTCAAACAAATTGAGAATATGGTCCATAAATATTGTGGCCTGGTTTTGTTTGTGTATTATAAAGTTTTTTTTTTCAATTTTCTTTTCCTTTATTTTTTTTTTTAAGAATAGAAGAAAACACCCTTTCACTTCCCATAAAATATAAATGCACATTTATGTTAGTTTTGCTTTTGTAATGAATTAGAGGGATTAATGCAGAATTTAAATGTGAACAAAAAATTTCACAAAATTCTTTTTAAAGAAAGGATTTTTTTTTTTTCTTGAAAAAGTGGATAAACCACTTACTTGAAAAGTAAAATTCTAATTCTTTGTTTTGAATTGGAAAAAGAATAAGTAATCAACCTTCTTGTGAAAGGTAGTCTCTCATAAAAGTTTGTATCTAAGATATAGAATTTAATCATCGTTATTACTATATATATATACACCACTTATGCATGATGAAAATTTATTGATAGTTCCACATACTTGAAAAAATACCTTAAAACTCAAATATACAATATGGATTATTTTTCATAAATAACCGTGAGAGGTAAAAATAATTTATTTTTGTAAAAAGATGGATAAACTACTTAAATTAAATTAAAAAAGAGTATAAGAGAGACCATAACAACAAGAACAAAATAGAAAAATACAACGAAAGGTGAAAAGGGTTTATTAATATTGTTGAAATGTCCCCTTCTATTTTTGTTTGATTTTTAAGATAGTTTAATGAGTTATGATCATGATTCGGAGTAGATAAATAGTTTTTAATCATATAGATTTAAATATTTTTATGCCAACATTTATGTGATTGTTCCTTGGATCTATTTTTTTAATTTTCTGTGATTATATAAATATTAATTAAATGGAGGTTGTAGAGAAGAGCCACTTTATAAAGCTCCAATATATTTGGCAAGCCCCAAAAATCTAAGGGACATATTAATTAGCAGTAATGTGAAAATATTATCACACGTTAGGCAATAATTTGGAAAGTTTACCACATTTGGTATTGTAATAGTGGTAATATTGATGGTAATATAAAATTACTAATAATAATAAGGCTTTTGCTTAGGCAGCCCAATAATTTTTAATAGTAAAGAATTTGAAAGTCAGACACCCAAGTATCTATCAAATTAATATTAACATTGAATATGGGAGATTTTTAGCAGCAATTATATTATTAAAAATACTTGGGGGAAATAGAGAAGCATCATGCACAAAATCATTTGGTTTGGAATAATTTTGGAAATTATCTTTTGGTTGATATTACAAGTGATATAGGCCGGTAATCCTCAATGGACTTGGGGACTTTATTATGCTTAGGAATCAATGTGATAAAAGTGTGACTTCATTCTTAAAGAAATTAATTAGCAGCTTTATGGAAATGGTCAACAACAGCAAAAATCAAAATTCTAACAGTGGGTTAAAACATATGAAGGAAATCAATATGAACGCCATCAGGTCTATGATTTGTAGTCGCTAAAGCAGGTGAAAAAAACAAAAAATATATATATATATATATATATATATATATATATATATATATATATATATATATATATATATATATATATTTAATTAGTGAGAACGCTCAATAAGACACCAATGCAACCATAGTCCAGGCGAGACAATGGAGTGCAAAACAAATCATACAACTTTGTGTTGAAGTTGGGCTAAAGGTAAACAAGATAGAAGAAAAAGTATGCACATAAACTTATTGCTCCAATATATAAATCTCATACATTATTCATTGATTTGTAGCACATAGATAGGCCAGTTACATAGCAAAATATATGCATACTAGCATGAAAATAGCCAACTGCTTAAACTAGGAAAACATGGAGAAAGAGGTAATGCATCCTTAAAGACCATGAAGTAATTTTCCAAGTTTGCTTGACTTATTCCTAAACATTTTCATGTTCTGAACAACCCAGTCGAGTTCAATGAAATCAAAGTTTATTCAACACCGCATTTAGTTTGATTTGCAACAGAAATAAAATTGCAAAAGAGCCAATCAACACTGATTGCAAGACTGACAGGAAAAAGTTAATCCATATTTCTTCTCAGATTTGAGTAATGAAATCTTAAACCTCCAGCTGAGTTGCGGTGGAATAACAATTGACCCGAATCTCTCAAGAGTGACAGAATATTTATGCTATTAATTCAAATCCAAGCAAAGAGAGTGCCAAGCATTGAGAATTTGCTGGAGAAAATTGAATTCCGCTTGCCTTTTCTCCCAGAGACAAAATTATACTCAAATGAAGTCTGCATTGGGTTGAACAAATCATATATAAGATATACTTTTCATTCTTATTAGAGAGGGGAAAAAAACGGGTCATCAATTTGCATCATAACTGAAGTGCTTTGAAACAATGACAAAAGTTATGAATGTGGTGGTGAGGCAATAAATTTTAACTCATGATAAGTGGTGAAGTAGAACATGATTGTAAATTATACACTAACTTAAGACGAACATTTTCCTTAGAAAAGAAAACTTTAAAGAGAGAAGCGACAAAACCACAATTTCATTAAAAGAAGATATTAAGTTGTATTAACAAATAAAAATAAAAACACAAGCCATTAAGGCACATACATGATGAACCAACCAGAATGAGAAGAGTATTGACAACGATCATGTTCTGATTGAATAAAAATACTACTTTATAGTTAACTTACTTGTATAGTATCAATGTTATAGACAAATTTGTGAGAGGTTTTTTCATATTCTGCCATCAGCAATCACAATTAATCTGAAGAGCTTCCAACATAGAACGGTTGAGTAGATGTTGATAGAAAAAAAAAGGTGGATTTTTTCCCTGACATAACTTTAGATTGGTCAAGTGAAATTGGAGGCAATATTATAAACAATTCAAATGAGAAAAACAGAGTGACAAGTGAAGGCAGCATTGGATTCATACCCATCAGATATACAGTCTATGAGGGATGTGCTGAATCATTTGCCATTCAAGAGATCCCCCTTGCCGACACCGTTCAGTCAAGCTTCGTTCACATTGTATCAAGTACAACTTTTTAAGTGAGGATGGAAGGTTGCCCTGCGGCAGTGATTGGATCTTTGGACATGCTTTAATGATCAATTGGTTCAATAAAGGAAGACGAGGCAACCAAGCAGGCAGAGTTTCCAGATCTTCGCAACAATCTATTTCCATCTTCTGTAGGTTTGGCAGCGGGAATCCGTACTCTGTTATCACCTCCTCCGCCTCTGTACACCAGGATCTGAATTTGTGACACAATCTAATTGTCAACTCGTTCAATAAAGGAAGACGAGGCAACCAAGCAGGAAGAGTTTCCAGATCTTGGCAAGAATCTATTTCCATATATTGTAGGTTTGGCAGCGGGAGTCCGTCCTCTATTATCTCCTCCTCCTCCATACCCCAAGATCTGAATTTGGGACAGTCTATAATGATCAATTCCTTTAATAAAAGAAGACGAGGCAACCAAGCAGGCAGAATTTTCATATCTTCACAAGAATATATTTCCATCTTCTGTAGGTTTGGTAGTAGGAGTCCATCCTCTGTTATCTTCTTCTCCTCCATACCCCAGGATCTGAATTTGGGACACAATCTAATTGTCAACTCGTTCAATAAAGGAAGACGAGGCAACCAAGCAGGCAGAGTTTCCAGATCTTCACACCAACTTATATCCATATGTTGTAGGTTTGGCAGCGGGAGTCTGTCCTCTGTTATCTCCTCCTCCTCCATACCCCAGGATCTGAATTTGGGACAATCCATAATGATCAATTCCTTTAATAAAGGAAGACGAGGCAACCAAGCAGGCAAAGTTTCCAGATCTTCGCAAGAATATATTTCCATCTTCTGTAGGTTTGGCAGCGGGAGTCCGTCTTCTATTATCTCTTCCTCCTCCATACCCCATGATTTGAATTTGGGACACATACTAATTGTCAACTCGTTCAATAAAGGAAGATGAGGCAACCAAGCAGGTAGAGTTTCCAAATCACCGCACACCCTTATTTCCATACGTTGTAGGTTTGGCAGCAGGAGTCTGTCCTCTGTTATCTCTTCCTCCTCCGTACCCCAAGATCTAAATTTGGGACAGAAGCTAATGATCAATTTCTCCAACAAGGGAAGACGAGGCAACCAAGCAGGCAGAGTTTCCAAATCTTTGCAAGAATATATTTCCATACGCTGTAGGTTTGGCAGACAGAGTGCATCCTCTGTTATCTCCTCCTTCGTATCCCATGATCTGAATTTGGGACAAAAGCTAATGATCAATTTCTCTAACAAGGGAAGACGAGGCAACCAAGCAGGCAGAGTTTCCAGATCGAAGCAAGAATATATTTCCATACGCTGTAGGTTTGGCAGACAGAGTCCATCCTGTGTTATCTCCTCCTCCGTACCCCAGGATCTGAATTTGGGACAATTATTAATGATCAATTGGTTCAATAAAGGAAGACGAGGCAACCAAGCAGGCAGAGTTTCCAGAACATTGCAATATATTATTTCCATAAGCTGTAGTTTTGGCAGCGGGAGTCCATCCTCTATTATCTCCTCTTCAGTACCCCAGTATTTGAATTTGCGGCAGTTAGAAATAGACAATTGTTTCAGAGAAGGGAGGGCTTGTAAACCCTCCAATGATATCAGCTCATTACAAGCAAAAATTTTTAAATTCACGAGTGCGTGCAGAGTGGCCATGATTTTTGCAGGAAAGGTTTGAATCTTTGCCCCATGCAAGACCAAATCAGACAGAGAAGAGACGCCATTGAGACATTGATCAAACACCACACGACAATTTTTAATTTTTAGGTACTTCAGTGCTGAAAACAAGGGCAGATGTAATCCATTCACTTCACTCTCCTTAATTGTGAGGCTGGTAAACTTGGGAAAGTGGGTGTGATTTTGTCCCGTCACTGATGATGATGATGACGACATGTCCTCAAAAGATAGTGTTGCATGCCATGCATCAAGGGACGTCAGGGATGGATACATCTCAATCACGGAATAATCAACCTCAATTGTCATGTTCTCAATGCTTGATAACTCCAGTGATTTAAGGGAGGGTAACAACCCAAGTGCTGCAGGTAGACGTGCCCATTTTCTGCATCCATCTAACTCTATTTTTTCTAGTCTCTGAAGTTCAGGTGTCATAAGCCAGGTTGGCGATTTGGAACCCATATATCCAGCAATTCTCAAATATTTTAAGTTAGGATGAGGTTGAAGAGCTTCAAGTGTTTGTTCTTGGAAATCTTGCTTGCAATCATCAAATGCATCTCCCCATCTTAATTGTAACTGCTTGATGTGACGTTTTTCCTTCAAATATTTGGCCTTCATCATTTCTTCTGTTTTGCCAATGTTCTCCAAGCCTCCAATCAAAAGTTCACCTCTCAGTTCATTCATATTCCTCAATTGTGCAATCTGGTAACCTCCTTCTCTATTTACTTGATATATTACATAATAAGATGTTTGAAGGGACCTTATCAAACTGAAGTCAGGCATGCAAAATCTTCGAAGGTTTATGAGATTATGAAATCGATTGGGCAATCTAGGTGGTGGACACATTAATTTCAATACTCTCAACAAATAAAGCGTGCATAGTGATTCTGGTATTGATTCGATGCTAGTTCCCACCAAATCCAGATATTGCAAGTGTTTAAGATGAGCAATATTATCTGAGAGTTTTTGCACATTAGTACGAGAGATGACCAACACTCGAATCCTTTTAAATGCTTCGTGTTTGAGGATGTCATGTATGTCACCGGCTCCATATAATATGAGTGTGCGCAAGTTATCAGTTTTGCACACGAACTTAACATCAGAAAACCTATGCACACATAAATGGCAAACATCTTTTGGGATTTCTTCATCTTTTCGACCCTCATAAATATAAGTTTCTCCATGAGAAACTGATTGAGCTAAATCATGCAATAAGTCATGCATTTTGAAGCCTTCAATAACTTTTACAAATTCAAAACTGTTTTCAAATTCAATAACTTTTTCAAAGAAACACCTTGCTTCTAGTTCGTGCCAATACTCTTCTCCTATATCTTCCAATGTCTTTGAACTGCCTTTAATTTCTGGTATATAACCATGGGCTATCCACATGTCAATAACATTGAACATATCATACACAAAATCTTTAGGAAACACCGAACAAAAGGTAAAGCATAACTGAAGAGGATGGGGTAGATGATAGTAACTCAAGGCAAGCGCAGACATAACACCATGTGCATCAGTTTCTAATTTCCATAAATCACTTTCCAATATGTCCTTCCAATGTTCTTCAGTTAAACAGCTTCCTAAAAGTCTTCCAACTGTCTTTGCTGCCAATGGTGACCCTTTGAGCTTTCCCACTATCTGCTTTCCTATAGCATGTAGTTCAGGAGAATTGTCAGGATTCTTATCGGCAAAGGCATATTTCACGAAAAGTGACCAGTTGTCTTTATCAGATAACCCTTTCAAAGTAATTTGATTCTGCCCATCAGCCAGAACTCCTAATACTTCAGGATCTCTGCAAGTGACAATGAGTTTAATAGCCTCTGCTTGCGCACATCGGAGAAAGTTGAGGAGCTCTCGCCATTCATCAGACCAAACATCATCTAGCACCAATAAAAATTTCTTCCCTGTTACCTGCCTTTTGATTTCCCTCTCAAGAACATCACAGCTGGTGGTGATGGTTGAGCTGCTAGCTTCGCCAATGCATAATGAATCTAATATTTCTTTGGTGATTCTGAGCCTATTGAAGTAATCTGATACACATATCCATGCTTTCCTCTCAAAATGATATGCTATTTCTGTGTTGTTGAAGACAAACTGAGCTAGAGTGGTTTTGCCAATACCCCCCATCCCAACTATTGGTACAACAGAAACATTACCACTTTCTTTTGGCTCTTTAAGCAACTTGATCAACTGTTGTTTTTCATGATCCCGGCCATATATCTTGCTTTCAGATGGTGATGATGTGGTAACACGTTTGTTTTCTGCTGCTTGATGTTGCCCAGATGAATCACAACCGCCCTTCGAAGCATCCACCATAATTTCAAACCTCATGTCTGAATCAATGCGATTAATTTGTTCTGTAATAGTCCTCATTTTATTCACTATATCATCTGCAATATAAAATTCTAAAGTTTCATTTCCATAAGTTAAACCTGGCTTGATTTATCCAGCATGCAAATATATATAGAGGGAGAGAAACATGAAAAATACACTGGATAAATTAAAACAAATATAAAGGCAACAAACCTGTTGACTCGGATGAAGAAAGCCGGCGTCTTTTGTCACTTGATTGTCCGGTTGTCCAAGGAATCCAAGACCCAAGTTGTGGTGTTGTAGATGGGTTGTTGTCAGCAGCTTCATCCTGCAGGTTGATCTCCTCCACCTTTCGCTGCAGCTCCATGTACTCCAAATCATCTTTCAAGTCTTTAATCATGTTACTCACATCTCTGAGTTTGTTGTTGATATGGATCAGCCTCATATTTTGTTTATCTCGTTTATGCAACCTTCTGACTTCACTTTGTATAATCTCGAGCTTCAGATTGGCCTCTGCGAAGGCTTTCCTCTCATTAACCAGTTGTTGAAGCTTATCAACATGACTGGAGGATGATGGCTGGTCTCTAGAAAGATGCTCAAATAAAGAGTCAAGCAATTTGTTCAGAACAAACTGAGGCAATATCGGTGCAAGAATGGCTCCTGCTATGCCTAAAACCATGATGAATGGATGGATGGATGGATGGATGGATTGGCTGGAACGGTTGCAAGATTGAAGCTTAGGCAGGGAAGAGAAGATACAGAGACTCTCTGTTTTGGACTTTTGTTCGTTGGGGAAGAAAACAATAGTCTTCCAGCTCATTTTGGAACAAGTTGAAGGAAAGCTGACGAGAAGGTCCACAAACTACTCCAATAATTCATTAACTTAGTCTGCGTGATTAATGAGTATTTTTAATTAATTTGAAAAAAAAAACTTTAAGATAAAACTGATAAAGTGACTATGATTTTTAATTTAATTAATATTAATCAGTATTAAATAACTTATAATTAATTTGTTTTATTAGTATTAAGTCTTTATTAAAAATTATTATTTATAAATAATTAATAAAATATATATTTTTTTAAATTAGGTAATTTAAAATGTTTGGTTAAAAAATATAGTTAAATCTGTGACCTCATCATCCAAGAGAGATGCCAAGTTCACAAACAATAGCATAATAATATTATTGATTATTGAGTGTTTTATTTTTAATTTTTAATAACAAACAAAAATGAGTGTTTTTTTTTTTTACAAAGAAACAAATGTATTTTTATATATCATATTAGAAAAATTAATATTAATTTATTATTTTCATAAGCAAAACATGTTATTTTCTTGTGGTCCATGATAGTATTTAATGGGATGTGTTAAGTTATTTAAATTATTATGCAACTTGCGTGTACATGATAGCATCTAATTGGATTTATTTAAATTATTATGCAACTTGCATTGTACATGATAGCATCTAATTGGATTTATTTAAATTATTTTGCAACTTCTTAATTTGGCGTGGTCCATGAATGATCCACTTAATCCAAATGCGTTTCCTAAAATTACTTGCGCTAGTTGGGCATATAATATCAGGAATTATATGTACGTGGTGTAATCAAGGTTGTCGGACCCGGACCGGTCAAGCCGGTTCAACCGGAAAAACCGGGAACCGGCCATATGGCCAGCCCGAGTATACCCATTGAACCGGGTATGAAAAAACCCGGTATTAACCCGGTTGACCCGGCCGGGTCAATCGGGTCACAATGTTTAATTTTTTTTTTTACAATATTTAATAATTTATTATTATTTTCTCATTAAAAACCACAAAATCATGTATATTTATTAATATTAATTTATAATTTATAATCAATAAATAAAATTACAATATATATATATATATATCATAAACATACCAACAAAAATTAACATTTAAAAATAAAATCTATTCATATGTTATGTACATATTTTCTAAAATTTAAATTTATTAAAAAAATAAAACAATAAATGAGTGTAACTTTATTATAAAATATAAAAATAAAGTATTCTAATTAAATAAAAAATATAAGAATTTAAAATGAAATAAAAACTCAATTGAGATATAAGAATTAGTGAATTAAATTTCTTATTTATTTAACAAAATCAACCAATATACAAACAAATAAATAAATAATGCCGAGAGAAGTTCGATAATTATATATTAATATATTAAATTTGCAAATATTTTAAAAAAGTAAAAATAAATGACATAATTAGAAAACACTACTGTATATAAGGTCATTTATCAATTTAAATATCAAATTTGAGTAGTTTTTTATATTATAATTATAGCTTTAATATTATATTTGCTAATTATTAACTATTATAATATTTTTTTATATTTTATTATTGACCCCGGTTCAACCCAAATTCGATCTGGTCGAACTCATTGACCCCTGACCCTTACGCTTAGCCGAGTCATTGCCCCGGCCGGGTTTGACAACCTTGGGTGCAATAAACAATTAAAATAAAATCACACTATATAAAATCGCACTATATAAAAAATCTTATGTATATAATTTCTATGTTAAATATTTTAAATAAAAATAAACAATTCATTTGGGACTAAAAGAGCATGTAAACTAAAAGTTAAAAATCATCTGCCGATAGAGTTCACATATCCGTATTTGAGTGGCTTATTTATATTGTCAATATATACACACATATGATAAATTCTCATAATACAACAAATCAAACACTGAACTACTACTACAAAAAAAATATTGTTTTGATAAAGTCGATAACCTATTAAATAAATGACAAGTGGGTACAGAGGTGCACCAGTTACGATAGCTTAACTAACCTCATGAGAATAACCACCGCTATGTAACCTTAGAGGGGAAAATGAGAGCTAATTCTCACATAAAGGACCCTGAATATGAATTTTAATCTGAGAAATTCGAACTCGAGACCTCAGTCACACTATTCCTGAAAATTTTTAGAAAAATTAAAAAGCAAAATATTTATATGTCAAATATTAATAAATTTTTTTTAAAAATATATTAATAAAGTATGCGAGACATTCCAGACGGTAGCCTTCGCCGTCCCAGTTTGTTTCATTTTCTCTTTCTTCATGTCTTGCTTTTGCTCACTGTTTTCCTCATCTCTGATGAGGACTTCAATTTGTTATTTACTTTTAGCCTTTTCTTGTTCGCGGCCTTTTCTGTTGTACTCCTTTGTTCTCTTCTTTTTAATAAATTGGTGGTTTATCCACTTTATTCAAAAAAAAAAAAAAAGTATGCGAGACATATATAGATATAGATACACATAACATAAATATCTATTATTTTTTATTTTTTATTTTTTGCAAAAAAAAGCAACAAGCTAAAAATAACAACCACCAAACTTAAAACTTCAAGTTTATCAAGGGCACAAAGGTCTTCAAAAAAGCGCCGATGGTCCAGACCTTGAGAAAAATAAAACAAATATCTCATTGTGGTGATTAAGAATACACGAAATTAAGAGGTGAGGTTATGTGCCCTTGTGGCACTTGTGAGGGGATATGAAAGCATTTATTATGAACCTATATGTGAATTTGATATATATAATTTTGTGGCCAGGTGTTATGGTAGTTGATGAGATGGCGCCAAGCTTACAAAATTTAAAAGAGCACGTGAGAAAGGAGCCAGTCTTCCAACTCAGTTGAAGTTTGCAATGCCAACAGTGATGATAACATGGCTAGAGAGATAGCGATTCGCTATAGAGGCAAACGAATTAAAAGGAGAAGCTCGCGTTTGAACGGGTTCGTTACAAATGATGACGTGGACCAATTGCAAGGGGCGAATTAGAGCAAGATGAATGAATTTGTTACAGCCAAGTGGACATCAATATAAAAAGGGGACAATGAAGAGAAGAGGGGCATCTGAAGACTGTGGAAAAGGATTGGGCCTGGCTCTGAGCAGAGGTGTTCTTCGGCGAAGTTCCGACGATTTTCCAACGAGTTCTTCGATGATTAATTTAGGAAGGGAGTTTGCTCCCTAGCTATCTTACAGCTTTTATTAGTGTTAATTTTGTGGAATTTCTTTGTTAATTGATTGTTCTAGTTGATTGAATAATCTGGAGATAGATCTAAACTACAAGATTTCTTCTAGTGTTGATTGGTGTTAAGTTTTGTTGATTTCCATTGTTGAAATAAAATTCTCAGGCAAATCTAAACTGTTGATGTGATTGGCCTCTATTTTAACACCAGGTGTTAGATCTTAATTTCTCTGTCTTGGATGACTAGATTCATAACACCAGGTTCAACAAACTAAACTGTTGATGTGATTGGCCTCTATTTTAAAATAAAATTGATAAATTACCATTACATTAATTAAAAAAATAAAAAAAACAAGTGTGAACACAAAAAAACAATTGGCCTTAATTTTTGGAGCAATAACCTAATACATGTGAATAAGCTTGACCCGGCGGCTAATCCACTCCAAAACTTTTCTTAATTTATTCTTGGAGGAGTGGTGCTAAACTGCTAATTGGAAAAGATTTCACGGCGGCTAATCCACTCCATTAAAGATTTAGCGGGAAAACATCTGCCCATCCGTTGAAGGATTTTGCCTCTTCCTGGGATCTAGTTAATCAGGTCAATACAAATCAGTTTTCGGCGAGAGACGAAAAACGTTGGAAATTAACTGCTAACGGGACTTTCACTGTTAAATCATTCTATAACTTTCTAAATGATGGAGGTTTAAGATGTGGTTGGACCTCCACTATCCTTAAAGGCCATTGCCCGGAGAAAATCAACCTGTTTAATTGGCTAGCGCGTGATAATAAAATCTTAACATTGGAAAATCTTGTGCAGTGCAGATGTAACCACTTTCACTCGATCACATGTGTTTTATGCCACACTAATGTTGAGTCGGCTGATCATCTCCTTGTCCAGTGCCCTGTGGCTTCCCACATTTGGAATTTTTTTAGCCAACTCTTGGACCTTAGGAGTGTGCCTACTTCGCTTGGGGATCTGTGGGGCACATGGAGAAAAAACATCAAAAAGCCACTTGTTTTTCTTTGGGATTTGATTGCGCGTGCAATCACCTGGAACATTTGGATTGAAAAAAATGTGTGCATTTTTAATTCTACTTGCATTCCAATTGTTTCCATTATTGTTAAAATTGAGCATATGCTTCTTCTATGGTTGTCTGCATACCCTGATTCGAAGAAGGCAAGACTGAAGGAGCCTTTGGCGAAGGTTAAGCGTAGCCTTGAGTTTCTCTCCTCTACGGACCTGACTCCGAGTGTCCCCCCAGAGAGCCTCTCGAACACTGGCGCAGTGTAGTGTATGATAGTCTGGCTTATCCCGAGAGGACTCCTCCTCTAGGGTTGTTTTATTGTTCGGTCTGTTGGTTTTAAGATCACTCTTGGTGGTTCCTGTGTTGTTTTGTGTCTCTCTTCTTTCTCTGTCCGATCACTGGCGTGTTTGTGTGCTTCTTGTGCTTCTGTATGTATTTCTTCTTTTTTAATGCATGTGGTTTATCCATTTTAAAAAAGAAAAAATAGAGAAGATCTTGTTTACGCCCATCTAATTTTGTTTATTCTCATTGTATATTTTTAGTAGTTATTTTCACTCCTTATGGATTTATGTTTTCCTCCTCCATACTATATTAATATTTTCTTAACAAATTTAGGATTTATTTATTTTATAAAAAAACTTAATAAAAATGATGGCATGCCATATCACGGACAATATTCAACCATATAAATAATAAATTATTAGAAACCCCCAACAAAAAAACTCAAGTTTTCGAGGTGTTGCATTGATTATATCAAGTGCCAGTGGATCATACATGGTTCTTAAAAATAATTGATTGAAACAAAGCACAGAGAAAATAAATAAGTTATATGTATTTTTTTATTAATGTTAGCGGTTTATCGTAAAAATAAATAAATAAATAATCTCAGGAGTGGTCATAAACCGGTCCTCAATTTTCTAAACATTCTCCTTGTGATGTTTTTTCCGGACACTAAAATAATAATACAGTATTAAAATAATACATATAAAAAAGAAAATAAGGCTAATGAAACGGATGAGGATACAGATGCAAGAGTTTTTTTTTTTTAGAAAAACAATTATTTATATTCATGTCTCCTTTATTTTCAAACAATAATTTATTTACAATTAATAATTGAATCTAATTATTAATCAACTACAACTCCAAACATTGGTGTATTTAGGTTTCAATAAATTAATAGTTTATTTTAAAAAAATATTGTTAAAGTTAAGGGAATGCGGTTGCTCATTACTTGGATTAATGCAGTTCCAAATCCTGCTAGACAACAACTCCAGGAGTCTCTCTCCTCAATCAAGAGCAACCTTGTATTTGCGGGACCCAAAATTACCAATTTACCACCCTCTTATCTGCATGCTCCGGCAAGTGAGCCAGATATACTCCCATGGATGGCGCCCCTATAGTCTGAGCAACCCTGTTCCATCCTCTCTAGCTCGTGGTTGTAGTGTCCCCTCTTCTGCCTCCCTCCGCTTTCTTTTCTGTTTGTTGTTCTGTCGTATTATTTATGTTCTTTGTTTTCACCTCTGATGATCTTTCTTTTGTTTTTGGTTCTTTTTTGTTGTTATGTACCTTTTGTATTTTATTCACCACTTTTTAAAATGAATGAATGGTTTATCCATTTTTTTAAGGGTCATTTTTTTTTAAACAAAAGATTAAAAAAAATGTTGTTTATCATTTATAAAATGTACTAAGGATGCCATTTTGTGTATCATTAGTTAGAATGAATTGTTGGAGAAAATTGAATTGAAAACAAACTAAAGTGAATCAAATTAAAAGAGAGAACATCTGACCATGAAGAACATACTTGGATACATTTATGGCTTTTCCACATAATATTAAAATTTATACATTACCGCTCGGCCAATATAGATTAGTACTGAGAAACCCTTAATTTTTTTTAAAAAAATAAAAGTGAATAAACCACGAGTTTATTGAAAAAAAAAAACAAGCTAAGCAAGAACAGAAAGAGAAAAAAAACAGAAACAACAAAAGGTCCATCACCAGGGGTGACAAACAACTGATAAGTCCAACCTAGCCCAAAGCAAAACATGGGAAACAAAATAAAAAAGGAGATGAAAACAGCTGAGAGAAAAGGTTCACAACTGAGATCTACTCAAGCTAGCAAAAACGACTGCAGGGCCTTGAAATCGCTACTCCATGTTGTTGATATTGGCATCCGGCCTCGCTCTCAGGAAAACAAGTGAGCGCTTTAGCTTTTGAATAGAATCCGCTGAGACTTGTTGGGGGTTCCTAGCTGCAAAAATCCAATCTAACATCAAGTTAATAATTTTAATAAGAATTTCACGAGATTCACGAAGGGTCAAAGCATGAAAAGAAAAGATGCGCTTGTTTTTTCACGCCAAATGTTTCAAAAGATAGCTCTGGTAAGTAAGTCCCACATGATTTTTTGCTGAACATCAATGACTGGAATTCAGGAGGACCAAATCTCATAAACAACTTTGGGAGAAGTTGTAAATTTAAATTTTGTCAAAAGAAAGCTCAAATTCTTTCAGCAAAGTCGCACTTAAGAAGTATATGCTCAATAGATTCTAGAGTTTTGTGACATAGAACACAGATTGGATTTAATTCTATAACAATATCATTAACACATCAGTTGAAAGAATTGAGTGTTTGTCCTTAAATCATTGACTTTTTCTTCAATAATCAACCAAATAAAAAACTCAATATATCATAATAAAAGATATATATATATATATATATATTATTCAATAATACATCTTATTCCCCAAACAGTGGAATTGCATGTTCCATCATGTATTGTGTAATTTGCCCATAAACCCTTTCAGTGGGATGAATAGCATCAAAGAACACATAACTAGATACATCATCACAAAGGGAGGTCATGGTGTTACAAAGAGGTCCAATCTCAAACAATCCTGTTCCACAGCACCCTTTCTTTGTCTCCTTGAAACCTACACAACATGATTCATTCAACCCATCATTATCTATTTCATTAACAATTTGAAAACAATGTTTTTCTTACCATATTTCTCAGGTTCCTTCAAGATCTTCATCAGTTCATCAAACAAATCTTGATAAACAAACAAGCTTCCAGGAAGAATCTGTTGTAACTGGGGAAGAAGAGCTTGGAGTTTGGAGTTATAAATGGAGGCATCTATGTTCTGTTCATCAATGCAAACACGTTCTGATTGACGCTTAAATTTCACAGTCATTTGCACTGGAATACAACCAATTGGAGGAAGTCCTGCTATTAGGAACTTCCTTCCTCCAAGTTTATATATATCCTACATAGATAAACAATTAATGAAAAGGGAAGTATATATATATATATATATATATATATATAACAATCATAACAAGGTTTATGAAATAATACCATGATAATGTCATGCAACTTTTGGAGAAGAAAGTCCTGATACTCAGTAATGTTGAATTCAAACTTTCTTGTTGGTATGTCATAGAAGTTTAAGATCATGTCATTAGTACCTGCACTAGTAACTATCAAAGAATTGGAAATAATGTTGCTGGCCTCTGCATCACCTGCAATCTTTTTAAGATTATCAATGTATGATTCAAACATCTTTACTTGTTTAGCCGTTGTCATTGTTCTTGACAGGGCTGATGTCACGTCATCCAAACCTGAACCGGCTGACGCGAAACTGACACCGGTATGAAGATCATTGGTTGTCAAGTCTGGGTCCAGAAAAGGCGGTAAATGGTCATTTAGACCAAGTGCAGACGACAGAAAGTCAGGGACAAGACGACCATTGGAGAACCTCCCGGAGGCCTTGTGACTGGATAAATCTCGGCCGTAGGGGTGGTGGTTGCTACGGAAGAGCGTCGGAATGTGGCCGTTGTTTCCTGTGTCCACTGTAGAGTCTCCGAAAACTAAAATGGCTGAGAATTTAGGAGATTTTTCATTGCCTTCAGAACTGCAAGTTAAGGTTATAGCATGGAGGTAGAATAAGAACAAGATGAGGATGTTGTGTGCCATGACTTGAGTCTGGTACAGAGCAAGTAGAGATTAGAAACTTATAATGGCTATGGTTAATAAATTAGGAATGAAAGTTATGCAAATATTTAATGCCGTTCTTATACGTAACGTGTGATGATTATTTCCTCTTGATTAGGAATGACTTAGTTGTTCTTTTCTACATGCCGTTCACCAAAATTAACCTATTCCAATTCGGAGGTTTTGGTTTCAATGCGGAAACAAAATGAAGCATAGTATGATGCTATCCATGACTTCAAGCACAGGCTTTCATGTTCTATGTTTATAAATCAAGCAAGAGCATGCCAGAACACTGATAATGAGTTCATCTGGCAAGTAATCTAACACCAAACAAATGAACAAATGTTATTTTGGATATATCCTTTCCTACCATACATTTTGACAATGTACACTGTATATTGATCTAACAAACTGATGTATAAATCTGTCTCCAGACTGAAGAGAGCTGGCCATTGTGTCGAATGAAAATAACAGTCAGTTGTTAGATATCTGGATTGAATTTGATCCAAAGCCGGGAAGGAAGGTATCTTCAAGAAGATTCTAAGTTTGAATTTGGAAGCTCTAACTCAGCCAGCGCTTGTTCATCGATCAAACCATAATCACATTCTTGTCTCATTGGTCTGATATAGTCTAAGTTCTTCGAGTCAACGCTCACGGATGACCACTCCATGTGGCTCAAGGTTCCGAGCATCTTCGCATCAGGATTCTGCAACTGAAATGAGAAGTCTGAAGAGCTTCCAAATTCAAAGCCTGCATTTCCATCTGGTTTTTCATCATCTATAACCCTCAACACGTCTTCAATATCAAACATCTCTTCTGGTAAGTCAAAACTACTATAATGTTCATTCTGATCCATACCGGCTTCTGCCTTGGTAGCTTCACCAGCTTCAGAGCTTCTTACTTGACTGTCATCTTCTACTTCAAGTTTTGGAACAATCTTGGTCTCAGGCTCGTCCGAGGCATATAAATCATGTGAATAATGCGTTGTAGTTGTTGAGTCATATGAGTCTGATTTTGTCAAAGAGGACTCCATAGCTGAGCTGCTTTGGTCAGGGAGGTTTAGACGGGCACAAGGGCCATACATTGCCTTTGCAGCTTGATCATAGGCTCGAGCAGCTTCCAATGCAGTTGTGAAGGTCCCAAGCCATAAACGATTTCCTCGGTGTGGCTCTCGGATTTCGGCAACCCATTTACCCCATGTCCGCTGCCTTACACCACGATAATTGCATTGAGCATTATCTGGGCCTCCTTTTCCTTGCATGCAACCCTTCTTCGAGCCCTTCGCAGGCACCCTGCGAGAACATCTTTCACCATCCTTAGAAGAGTCTAGCTGTTGATTCAGTTCTTTCCATTTAGCAAGTGTCTGGGCTAGGGAATCAGGGCCACCACGCCTCCTTCGAACTCTTCTGTTTCTGAGATAGGTGGGCAACTATTAGGCTTTTGAAAAGAATGACTAGATGGCTGCATGTAATCAACACTTCAAATTTGTGAGTTCACCAATGAAAATACACACAAACAATAATCAAACAAACGACACAATAAGAAAATTCCAAAAGTCATACATAAATAAGCATGCTCAGGAGCACAAAACTTTTAACAAACTAATGGTCAATGAATTTAGCATGAAAAACAGAGCCCAAAGAGCCAATAAAAAAGGTGAAAATCCAGAGACCCAAAAAAGAAACATTCAACAGAGATAAGCAGCTCTGGTCTATTGTCCAACTTGATAGAGCTGCATAAAGCATTCATACTCTATCACATAACATCCAAATTACCCACCAAACTTGCATTTCAGAGCACACATCACTATCATAGAATTATTTCCAGAGGAAGTGAGCAATGCCATTCATGGCATTGAAAATGTTATTGCCATCAGCAGAGACATGCTTGCCAGTCACAGTTTTATTGCTCCAACAAACATATCAGCCATGATATATGTTTTTTAACTCAAATTCACTATCTAAGAACTGCAGCACACATTTGAAGCAAGGTCACTAATGTTACATACAACCCAAAATCTAAACCTTAAGCTGATAGAATGAGAGACTAGGCTTACATATTCCAAATTAACCGATGGGACTATTAGTTACTCTAACAACTAAAAGCATCGTGTCACTGAAGGGGCATATGTTCATGACTAAGTATAAGCAGAACTCCCCCAAGAATTTCACAATCTTCTAAAATATGGCAATGCTGACAAATGCAAGCATCCACAATATCTCAATAGTCCTGCTATATTTTGCTATTAACCATATTACTTATTGTATGGATGGTAATAAAAAATAGTGAACCAAAACTGAACAAATTTTCTTTGAATTGCCATGTTATACCTGGTACAATCATAAACGCAACTTCCTGGTTACCATGCACAGCTAAAGGACAGGAAACTTAAGCTGACAATTGTGAAATTTCTATGTTAATGCTCAAATGAAAGAGCTAACTATAAATACTTTTACAAAAAGTTAGCCTAACACTAATATATTCTATTTAGCTATGGTTCAACATTGGTTACGCTCAGTTCCTCATTACTTTGTAATTTGCTTTACCTATCATCCACTTCTAAATATGAGAACTTATGGTTCATTTCACTTTCAAAATATAGGTCAATAATTTTGTTCTTGATTCCTCCACATCCTTGGGTCTTATGATCTTATGTTGGGTAATCAAGAAACAGAGCCAAGTGATGTGGATGTATACTAAAAATTTGAAAGAGCAGCTTGCACAACGGCTGACCAATGCTGCAATGCTGCATATCAGGTTGATCAAGATGCTTCATGGTGGGCTTTCTCTGATCCCTTAACTCACTCTTTATGCATGGTAGCTACTGTGATCACCTTATGCATATGAATTGGGTGAAATCAGTAATTCGTTAATGTCTGAAGCCTATGTATATTCAATAAAATACTTTTGAGATTAAGGTAGTCAAGACACACATCAAGGTGGTGAGAACTACAGAATGAACAGATAGTAGCCTCCAGTATACTCTGAATGTTTACTAACCTAAAATTGTCATTTTCTGCAAACTAAATCCCTATTTTTTTTCTTATTTTGAATAATTGTAGAAATGTATTATTCAAAGAATGAAAATCTTCAGAAGTCTTATTCTAATCAAGTAAACAGTAAACAAGAAAAGTACTTGACAGAGCAACTCAACTAAAGGAACTCTGCAAAACCATTAGAAATTGTTAAACCAATTGTTTAGAAAAGCTCTTAAAAGGTTCTGAACTACTGATACTAAAACAGTAAAGTTGGGTTTCTTTCTCATTCCATACCTAGCAGCCGATTTCAACTGATTTCAACCATCATGAGGCTTGCCCTGACTTCAACAAATATCTAGCTTTGCATAAACCACAGCAGAGATACAACCCAATCAGAACAGCATGTGAACCACCAAAATTCTTATGAAACAAATTCAACATGATATTTAAACTTAAAAAACAACAACAACAACAACAAGTCAACAACAACAATTCCAAGGACAAGCACCAATCACAACCAAAGCTCTTGAATAAACACTATAATTGATAGATAGTTGAGAAGATCAAGAGCAAAAAATGGGGGAAATTGCAGAAAACCAAGCAAATAGCAGGAACTCGTGCACAAACACCAAACTTTTTCAGTCAAGACAACAAAACACAACCACAACTCGCAAACAACCACAATCACCCACCAAAACAACGTTGATATCGAAGAAAAAACACAAAAATAAATACAAAAATCTACGGAAAAAAACATCACAAATGGACCGAAGCTCAGAAACGCTTCTCACCTCTCCGGCTCCGCCATTTCGACAACGACTTCAGCCTGGAAGTGGAATCAGAAACTTGGTGATTTGAATTGGAACTTGGAATTCCTTGATTCTCTCTTGCCTCTTCGATCTCTGTTTCCCTTTTTGTGGAAGTTTGCTGATGTTTCCTCGATAAAAATGGTTACTTGGGAACGAAGAAAAATCTCGAACGGGAAAGCTCAAAGCCTCATGGATATTTATAGGTCCCTCTCTGGATATTTCGACAATGACGTGGCACGAGGCAAGCCCGTGTCGTGGCCTGTCCTCCTCTTCTCGCTTGACACGTGTCCCTCGAAGCTTCGCGAATACGTGATGGGCTTGTGGGCTGTTGTGGCCCACGTAATTTGCTCTACTTTACATATGACCCCCTTGAAATATTTAAAATTACTTATCAGTCCCTCCAATTATTTCACTACTTCTAGGGGTTTTGAAAAAATTTCAAACGCCGCGCCCAAACTCTCTTCTAGGGCGCTGTTGGGCCTTTCTCCCGCTCGAAAGCTCCGGCGACGACCACAATGGCTAGGTGCGGGCGCCGGCGATGGCCCCGGCGCATCCCTGTGGCTCTTCTCAAGATCTACGGTGATCGTGCTCTCACTCTGAGACACGCGATCCTCTCGCTTCTCCCGCCTCCTCCGCCTTCCCCGTCGCACTGCACTTGCCTTGGTTTTCGTTGTCTCGCCTGCGTTCGTGGCCCTTATCTCCTCCGAGATGGCGATTCCTCTGACTATCGCCGCTTCCTTTCCTGCTCTTTCTGCGTCCTTTCCTCAGATGCTCCGCCGCCGCCGAAAGATTTTGTCCCCTGTGGCTTCACCCAACGTCTGGTGAGTGTTCCTTTTTTTTTCTCTTTGTTTATGGGAATTTAATTGGCTAATTTGAACTGTATCTCTATGTTTGATGAGCTGAGGGATGCCTTTTCTGGGTGCTGAGGTGTTACTGTTACTGTTTCTTTGCTGCTCTTCATGATGCTTTCATAGTCTCATGAAATTTGTTTATCATATAATATTGTGTTCAGGTAATATATAAAGTTTTCTGAAGTCATCTGATGGCTTCTTGAGAATTTCTTGGTACTACATGTGTTTCAATGTTTCATGGATTGTCCACCTTGTTGTTGTTGCCACTGTTGCAAGTCATAGCATTTGAAGATACTATTTTTACCCTAAGGGTGAACAGTAGAAAATGGAGTGTGATTTCCTTCATATGAGATTAATTTTTGGTTATGTGATCTAGCTCAACAGTTTACTATTCATTCACAACTTGGAAGTCTTATTGTGAAATGGTTCTGGATGTGTATGGGTTCTTCAAACTTACACTTTTACTAAATTGTTTCATGAAAAGTTTATGATATTTTGCTCATTTATTGTAAATTTAGTCTTTTTTTTTGTTCTGGAAACAAATAAATTGTCATTGCTATTTAAGTGTTAAATGTGTTGAATATTTTCTGTTAGTTTACAATGCCGTACATGTGTATCCAGTTTCACAGAGATAATCCTCCATGTTTGAACATCTACCTTTGTTCTATTGAGTGGGTTCCTTATACTAGTTGCTATACCTTATGTCTGACTTTCCAAGCCAATAATTTGTCCAATGTTTTAGGATTATTCTCATCTTGTCTCTTTCCTTCAGATAATTTTTATCATTAACTTACTCATCTTAGTGTTCTTCCTATATTAAAATTTCAGATTGTAGAGAACACACTGGAGCTGTATGTGGACACGCGAAAATCACATGAAAATGTGCTCTGCAATGGCTATGACAATGTTTGCTGATCGCATCTATAATTTTTTGTTGCCTCGAAAGCTTTATAAATAAGAATTCTTATTTGTTTTCTTCGTGGAACATGCTTCCTCAACATGCCCACATCACAAATATGGACTAATGTGACTTTGTTCTCTCATATTAGCAAATATGTTTATTGTGTCAGGTAGCACGAAGGAGCCCTAATGTTGAACTTCTTTCTACTTCCACTTGGGGTCTCCTCTTGTCGCGAGTTAGTTTCTAGGACTGCAACTGACTGCTCAATGTGCCTGCTAGTTTTGAGCTGAATATGATTGATTTAAGGATTTTTGCAGATTGGTGATCCGCTCATGGTTTTCCTACTGCAGTTTTCATCTATATTTGTACCTCTTATGAACAAAAGCTACCATCAAGTTACAGGATTTCCTATTTATACAATTCTGAGTGTTCAAAATTGTTCATTTAATTCATCAAAATTTACTAAGAAGCGAGTATCAGGCGTTGGGAAGTCCACCTGTTATGGTAATTTCATTCTATAGCCAAAGTAAAAGATTTTTTTTGACCCCCTTGCAAATTTAATTCTCCTTTCCTTGAGCAATGTGGTTCTACTTGCACAGGTTTTTGCAAGTTTTACTTGAGAGCTTATTTAATGAGGCTCTTCCAGGCACTCTTCTTAGTGCCCTCTTGCCACCTTTTTCTCAACTGAACTGCAATATGCTCCTAATCCCTTTTAAAGATCATGACTATTCTCATGTTGGTTACGGTTTTATTATTGTTGTTTTTGTTGTTGTCGTCGTTATCATTGTCGTTGTTGTTATCATTATTATTTTATTGTGTTAGGACATATTTCCAAGAGAAGGCGAATTGATTTTGAAGAGCAGAACAAGGGTACCAACTTCCGTGTTCATCAACCCGGTGGATTATTGGGTTTCAATGATTCTACGAAATCTATTGGTGTAGGTAGAATGATCAGAATGTATGCAAAAGACTGTCAAAAGTATGATGGGCAAAACAATATGGTGGATTGCAGCATACCAGTTGGTTGTCTTGAGAGGAGCTCATCATTAGAACTTGTGGATAGAAAGAACATGAGGACAAGTCTGTGCCATCATTCTGCTGACTTTTTTAGGCTACAATCTTGTGGTACTGTCAATGTAGAATCTGGATCAGAATCAAAGAATGTTGACAAAACCTTCTGTGTACATAACAATCCTTGTTACAGCAAATCAGCGGGAAGTGTTTTCCCATTACAGCCTGTCATAATACATTCAGTGGAAACCGTGTTCCCTTGTCACCAAAGGAATGATGGTGTCTGTGCATCAGTAGATACAACCAATTTTACAAAGTCTACTAATTTCAGAAAGCGTGGGAGGCAATTCAGTTGGCATCGTCGTAGAAAGAACAAAATGGCATCTTATCCTAGAGAATATGTACCCAATAACCCTACTTTTCCTGGAAAAGATGATGTGAGCTCAAAAATGGCACAACAACAAAACTCTTCCACAGTTTGTCAGCAACCTGCAGAGCCAGCAAGGACAATTAATTGTGGAGTCTTCACTGACAAGGGACAGAGTTCTGTCAGTCCTCTTGATTGCAATCTATCAGAAGACTTGGAAGCAACCATCAAAGAACATGATTTCCTTTCCAGGGATTCATCTATCAATGAAAGAGTAGCTACTTCCCAAAATGTTTTACCCGCATATGAGGTATCTTTTCAAGATTCTGGATCTTTCACCTGTTTAAAGATTCACCTCACATTAGCAATTTTAGTGCACCTCTTCTTTGATTCCATAAGCCCAACACAGCTGAATTATGTTTTCTCTCCTTTGGATGGTAGTATTCTTTGCCTACATGTTTTTACTCTGTTATTTCTATGCATCAGAACCTACCAGTAGATTAGTGTATTTTAGCTACTCACAGTTTATAAAGTTTATATATGAGGAAAACTCTTATTAAATTTTACTCAGTTTTAATTAATTTTCTGAAGCCTAAACGTAACTTTGGTTGGCGGCATCTCTTTATGTTGTATATCTTTTTTTTTGCTCAAATAATACATAAGATAATATAAGTGCGAGCACCTAATGAAGTTGAGATGCTTTTTTTTGTTTGGCAATGCTTGAAGCTCTTTGGTACACATAAAGTAGTGTTCTGTTCTGCAATGAAATTACTTACGAAATTATAAACTTAATCTCATATTTGTTATGACCTTTTGTACTTTTTAATTTCATGCAGAGGCCTTCTGATTCTTTTCATTGTTTAATGCAGCAAGCAGCAAAAAAGGTTACCATGAGAACTTGTATTGAAAGGCGACACATCTTCTACTCCAAATCATCATCATATTTATTGTTCCCCAGACATCGTATCCTACATCTTGTTTTTTGGCATATTATTGGGAATTTGATATTCTTACACCAGAGGAGTACATGCTTTTTTTTAATCAATGAAAGTAAAAAAGGAAAATAATGTCAGCCTGTATCGTGCTGGAAGTAAATCTCGTCAGTTGAGTATCTCAAAATGTGCATCATTACAGGAGCTTTTTTTTTAACATCATCAAAATGTCTGTTTTGCCTTCCCTTATTGTTAGATATATTGAACAGGCTGAAGCCAAATAATGCAGGTGCAACTTATCTTATGGAGATTATTTTTGGATTTCCTCATGGTGGATCTAATGCTTCCATTTCATGCAATCTTCTGACTGAATCTTGCTCCATCAGATCTAAGTGCTTGTGAGTAGAAGCATAAGAGCTGATTAATACATGATTGGATTATGCTTCTAAGTTCAGTTATTCATTATAAAATAAGATTTATTATCTATAGCCAATATACATTATTATTTGCTCCAGACAAGATTGTCTCGAGTACTGGCTGGTTAGGACTAAAGCTTCTGTGCTTTGATTTTGCCGCCAGCTTAACATGGTAAAAATGGCCATTGTTATTATACTAATATGATGATCCTTTCGGGTTTTTTTCCCTACATTTTGCTAATCAGGTACCATTCCCTTCTGCGCATTCTTAAATCTCTTATAAGAAATTCCCAGCGTTGCCAATATAGGAAGTTGCTGAATAAACATTGCAAGAGTCCAACTATCAAAAGATCTGATCAGGTAAGCAACTTAAAAGTCAGATCAACTCTTTTGAGTTTTTCTGTAACAAAATTTTTGTCCTTCAGACCATTTACCCACGAAAAGATGTCAGCTGCAATTGTCTTGTTTATCACCCTTTTAAGCGTTTGTTTTTATTTGTTTTTTCCTCAACATATTGGTTTCTATAGCCATAGTAAGATTACACCTCAGTGCTTATCCCCAGAAATGATTGATACCATTCATATCTTTGGCCTTCTATTTCCTTCTTAAGCATGGGCTAGTATATTTTATACAAAATTTCCATGCTATTGATATGAGCCCATGTCCAGAAATAAATCTGCATGGCAAAACTTTACATTTGAAAGATTTTGAAGTCTGATTTGCTTATTCTGTAAATATTGGTTCATGATGACTTATAAAAATTGTTTTTAGCATAAACTTTTGCTTTGCACTTTCTTTTTCCACAGATTTCTTTGTTAGCGTAAGTAATGTTTTGTTCAATTTGAATTATGTTCATGCTCTTCCCAGACATGTGTTGCATAATCAAGGGCATAGCAGTTGTAGTGATTATATCTATCCAGTGCTCTGCTTTCTGCTTTTTTGACTTATCCTTTTCCGTCATGCCCCCCTTTTCAGAGTAAATAAAAGTCTACTTTATCTTGGCTTGAAACTATATAACCAAATGCATACTGATAATGTAAGGAGTAGTATTGGTTTTTTTAAATGGACAAGTTTTTGTTAATGAATTTTTTAGAAGTATTGTATACTGTTGGCAGATTTTATTGGCTACAAGATCAATGTCCCTTGGCTTTTGTAACATTGATCTGGTGTATGTGCAGCTTCATGAAAAACCCCATGAAGACAGTACCATGCAATTTGACCTTGTTGGGTCTTATTGCAGGCATGACCAAGTGGTTTCTTTTATATGGGCTGTCGTTAGGAATATAATTCCTACAGATATGCTTGGTGGCTTTTCTACTTGGAGAGCATTGAGGAAGAATATTGCAAAGTTTGTCAGACTACGTAGGTTTGAAAAATTTTGTGTGGAAGATTGCATCCATGGACTAAAAACATCATCTTTTTCATTTCTTCATAATATCAGAATTTCTAGCTGCTACTGTAATAGTGAGAATAAGTATGAAGATGAGGGCATGAAGATTAACCCCCTGAAGGTCACTGGTGCAAAATTGAGTTTGCATAACAAACTCATTCAGAGTTGGATATTTTGGTTATTTTCGTATATTTTGACACCCATAATATCTTCAAACTTTTATGTTACAGAAAAAGAGTCTGGAAAACAGGATGTGTTTTACTATTTAAAGCCAGTTTGGAGGCATTTAGTTGGAAGAGCCATTGTTTGCCTAAGGAAGTGCAATTATAAGTTAGTCGAAAGTGGATATGTTGGACGAGTTCTTAGTAAAAGACAGTTTGGATTTTCAAAGGTCAGATTTCTTCCAAAAGGGAAGAGCTTGAGGCCTCTGGCTAATCTTAAAGCACCAAGTAAGCTGAGGTTTTCTAATCAAGAATTTGCTTCAAGAAGTTCCTCTTCTGTGGCAGGAAAGTGTGTAGGAGAAGATTTTAAATCAATGAAGACTCATGGTAGGGGATTGGTTACCCGTCTTAAGTCTGTAAATTCTGCTCTTCATGAGCTGCATGCAATTTTGAGGAGCATTGTTGTTGAAGATCCTGATAAGTTGGGGTCTTCTGTTTTTGACTACAATGATATCTACCACAAATTGTGTCATTTTCTTTCTAAAATTAAAAAGGAATGCAGTATTATGCCCAAGATGTATATTGTCATCGCAGATGTAACAAAGGCATTTGACTCTATTGACCAGGATATTCTGATCAAAATCATGAAAGATGTTATTAAAAATGAGGAGTATGCCGTTAGAAAATATGCACAAATTATTTGCAACAAATCTCCAATTACCCTTTATAAGCAAGCAACTTTTGATGAAAGTGGCAGAGGTTTTGATGTTAAAAATTTTCAAGCATCTACCCGATTGTGTTCATCTCGGGGTATCCTTGCTGATAAGGTATACTTATGATTTAGTTTCTTCCTTTTTCTTTGTTTTACATTTAGACACAAAAAGTTGTCTATGGTAAAAATGAAATATTCTTGAAAAGAAGATCCATCTGGTCCATTTTTTCTTCATGTTCATGACCTGTATTTATTTGGTCATGTTTATAGCAAGCTCTAGAGGGAGAAATATTGAGGCGCAATGTCCTGCCAGTATTGTATGATTCCATGCCCTTAATGCTTGCTTTAATGTCTTGGAGTGTATAGTTTTATATTTCTAGCTTCATATTGTGAAAGTAATTTGTGAGTTAGTGAAAGTTCTTGGAACTCTCACATGTCTTGGAACTCTCACATGTCTTGAAGTTGTCTCCTATCTAATCTAGTGCCTTGTCTTGTTTCTAGATTATTAAAATATCCCTATCTATTCTCCATGTTTCCAGCTGTATGTTTCTTTAGTGACTTTATGCTAGATATATGTAAGAAAAGTTTGAGAAAATAAGTGAGGAAGCTCTTCTAGTCCTTGAGGAGTAATATTTTCCAGCAGTTGTTCGCTGCATTTTTCTTCCTTTCTCTAACACATATATTATTGTTTGATAAAGATTCAGTGTTTATGAATTTTTTTCTCTGTTATGATGCTAATATTTATTTTGTTCTTCTTCAGATGTTTTAGATGATAAACTTGTTCTCCTATTCTTCGATTTTATTCTCTATTGAGATTAACCATGTTTCTTGTAACAAAGACATATTTTCTCCCTTGCTTCATTTACTTGTTATCTTAAGATTCAAAACAATGAATTTCATATTTGATTCCATTTGAAGCTACAAAAGGTTCTAGTCCACTGCATGCCATACTTGGCATATGCATTTAGTTGAGCATATATTGTCTTGCATGGGAATACTTTAAATGGAAAAATATTGTCTTGCATGAATGTTCTCTTGGAAGAAATTTATGTCGTTGTATAGGTAGTAACCAGAGTTCCCATGGCCTTTTGTTTCTGCTTTTCAATTTCCAGTATAGCCTTAGGGATGACTTGACCTGTTTGTCTGATTGTATATTTACTTTTTTATAAATAATTCATTTACAACTTAATTGATCATACCCTTCGTAGAGATTTAAAACATTGCTACTATTGGAAAAATAAGAACACCATGACCAAACAAAATAATGCCCTTATTTTGCCAAGCTTCATCTGTTTGGTTAAGTTTGATATCAATTTATCTAAGGCTGATGCTTCAACATACAAAAAATTATTTAAACTATCAAGGTAATGACACCCAAATAAATTAATTAAGACTTGGTCGTTTGAGGATTAATAATTTAATAATGACTTGCATTTGCAGAACATAACAATGTAAAACATAAGAAAGTAATAATCATTGAATCGAATGTTGTTATTAAGCATAGTTTCATAATGATTGAGACTTCAGTATGACTGAGATTTCTAACTTTTTATGCTTTCAGGGGATTATTAAAAAGATCAAACAACAAAAGCTTCACTGTCTTCTTCATGAACATGTGAAGCGCAGCCTTAATACGTAACCAT